>NC_084748.1:40902805-41202805 GCF_033978785.1 Entelurus aequoreus | reverse complement strand
TCAGAACAATAAGAACTTTAGAGCAATGGGAACTTTTGGGGGGAATCTGTGTACTGAATAACGCTGATTAGTTGAACAATTGTGCAGTGTTTGTACTCAGCCATTATGTTTAACCTCTTAAGGCCCAAGCTGTTTGTTTACATGCTTCTTTTTATTTCTCTTTGCTATTTGGGCTTATTGGACCTTAAATAGAATAAAAACTAAGAATCATCTTTTGATATGATGTACTTAGTCCATAAGTACACAAACGTGTACTTCATGTATAGTGACATGCTAATTTTTATTTGTACACTTTTTTTCCCCAAATTCCATTGTATGTTATACTCTTCTGCCACCACCAGATGGCAGTATAAGTGTCCACATAAGCCAGATCTGGGCATTCTACGGCCCGCGGGCCACATCCGGCCCTTTGTGCGTCCCTATCAGGCCCGCGTGAGGCTAATCATTCGAGAACGTGTCACTCTCCCGACGCACTGTAACGAGGCGGGTTGAGACCATGGCTGGAAACTTGGAGCTTCAGCTGAAGAACAGAACGGCCGACTTTGACTGTTTTTCGCTGGCTTTGGATGAGAGCTGCGATGTACGTGACACAGCCCAGCTGCTCATCTTCTTACGTGGGATAACTGCAGACTTTCAAATCACGGAGGAGCTGGCAGCCATGCAGTCAATTAAAGAGACAACCACAGGTAATTACTTGTTCACATAGGTAAATGTGTGTTTGGACATGTTGGGACTGAAATGGGACAAGCTGGCAGGTGTGACAACAGATGGTTGTCCAAATAAAATGTTGGACTTTTAAAGAGGATGCAGGATAAAGTGACAGAAATTGACATTTTTGCATTGTATTATACATCAGGAAGTGTTGTGTAAGACAGTGTTAAAAATAAAACCATCAAAAGCCATCTGCTTTTGTATAAAGTTAAGTTAGGTTAAATGAAATTATTATTATTATTATTATTATTTATCTTACGGTATATCAAAAATAATTTGAGCAAAATTTAATTGAAATATTGTCGGTGTGGCCCTCCAGCAGTGCTCGGGTTGCTCATGCGGCCCCCGGTAAAGATTAATTGCCCACCCCTGACATAAGCGGTCATAAGACCCCAATTCAGTAGTGTACACAATTTTGGAAACAAGAGCTAAAAGGTGCTGTCCACGCATGTGGCCACTAAGCCTTAATAGTTTGCTGTTTAATGCCGTTTATTGATTTTACATTTTGATACGCAAAGCTAAAATAATTTGACGGACTCTTTTAAACGTATTTACAGAGTAATATTCAGTATTCAGTCGGACAAAGCGGGGACTATAGTTGCAAGCATATTGAGTTTCTTGACCCTCATGAATTCATCAATTGTAGACAAAAAGCTGACTTTTTATGCAAAACAAAATCATACTGTTTTGTATCTTTTTGCTACGTATTTTATTGAATGATACTTTAGTAAAATTATGTGACTTAACATGGTGTTTATTTACATGGCTTCAATGTAAAAATATACTGTACCACTCATCCAAACGTCATCAGCCTAATTTGTATAAACTACCTGAACTGTGAAATGCGGCGGAAACACAAACCACACAAGTCCACAAATACGTAAAGGTTCTAAGTTCCTGCATTTTTGGAGGTAAATTAAGATTAAGATTAAAGTACCAATGATTGTCACACACACACTAGATGTGGTGAAATTTGTCCTCTGCATTTGACCCATCCCCTTGGGGAGCAGTGGGCAGCAGCGGCGCCGCGCCCGGGAATCATTTTGGTGATTTAACCCCCAACTCCAACCCTTGTTGCAAGGGCATAATGATGGTGAAGACACGCTAGGGTTGGCGCTAAAATCACATTCAAGATGGAGACAGACGTGCCTCACACAAACTGTGCCAACCTAGCGGGGAACAAAATCCTGTGGAATTCAGCTGAAGCCGAAGGAAGGATCTAACCACAGGTCGAATTGAAGGGAGCAGTTTGGTACCATTATAAGAAAGACCACAGCTTGTAATGAAGTATATGCTGTGTTTTTTTGTCAAACCGGCACAAGCATTGTCGAGGTAACTTAAATATTACTTGTGTCGTTGCATTGGTAGAGTTATCAAGGATAAGAGGATTTGTAGTCTGAGGGCTATAGAGCGTTTTCTATTCGAGCTCCAGTACTCTGGAATGCCCTCCCGGTAACAGTTAGAGATGCTACCTCAGTAAAAGCATTTAAGTCCCATCTTAAAACTCATTTGTATACTCTAGACCCCTTTTAGACCAGTTGATCTGCCGTTTCTTTTCTTTTCTGCCCCCCTCTCCCTTGTGGAGGGGGGGCACAGGTCCGGTGGCCACGGATGAAGTGCTGGCTGTCCAGAGTCCGGACCCGGGGTGGACCGCTCGCCTGTGCATCGGTTGGGGACATCTCTGCGCTGCTTACCTGTCTCCGCTCGGGATGGTCTCCTGCTGGCCCCACTATGGACTGGACTCTCACTATTATAATAGATCCACTATGGACTGGACTTTCACAATATTATGCTAGACCCACTCGACGTCCATTGCACCGGTCTCCCTAGAGGAGGGGGGGTTCACCCACATCTGCGGTCCTCTCCAAGGTTTCTCATTGTCATCCCACTGGGTTGAGTTTTTCCTTGCCCTGATGTGGGATCTTAACCGAGGATGTCGTTGTGGCTTGTGCAGCCCTTTGAGACACTTGTGATTTAGGGCTATATAAATAAACATTGATTGATTGATTGATTGTACTAATTAACTAAAAATACCTTGCTAACCTTGGTCAGCTTTACGGCGGGAAGACGTGGCGCGGTGGCCGTGCCAGCAACCTGAGGGTTCCTGGTTCAATACCCAAATTCTACCAACATAGTCACGTTTGTTGTGTCCTTGAGCAAGAGACTTCACCCTTGCTCCTGATGGGTCGTGGTTAGGGCCTTGCATGGCAGCTCCCGCCATCAGTGTGTGAATGGGTGAATGTGGAAATAGTGTCTAAGCGTTTTGAGTACTTTGAAGGTAGAAAAGCGCTATACAAGTATAACCCATTTACCATTTAGCAACCTGCTGATAATTATGCGATGAGGTAGTGACTTGTCCAGGGTGTACAGCTGAGATAGGCTCCAGCACCCCCCGCTACCCCGAAAGGGACAAGCGGTAGACATTTTTTTGATGGATGGGTTCCCAATTTTTATTTTATAAATACATTGCTGGTCTTACGAGCAGAGGAGCACGTTCGGCAGCGCACAATCACAGAGTACTTACAAGCTTCTAAATCACTAATCCTCGCCTCCATGGCTACGAATGAAGTAAGTTTCTTACAAGTATCATCCCTGCAGGATGAGGAATAGCTAAACATGCTTCACTACACACCGTAGGATGATACAATAGCTCACCGGCGTCACCGCTAACAAAACAACGCGACTGAATGTAAACAAATGCCATGGGTGGATCAACACCTGACATCTACTGTAATGATACCAAGTACAAAAGTGTATCTAGTCGATACTATTATGTGTACATCTATATTTTTTATCGTCACAAAATCATTTTTCCTTTTTTCGAAATTCATATTATGTTTATAAACTTACTAAATATGTCCCTTGACATGAGAACTTTGAATATGACCAATGTATGACCCTGTAACTACTTGGTATCGGATCGATAGCTAAATTTGTGGTATCATCCAAAACTAATGTAAAGCCTCCAAACAGAACAATTTTACATTTTAACAGAAGCGTAGATAGAATATTTTGAAACGGAAAATAAACAG
Source organism: Entelurus aequoreus (assembly GCF_033978785.1). Classification (NCBI taxonomy): domain Eukaryota; kingdom Metazoa; phylum Chordata; class Actinopteri; order Syngnathiformes; family Syngnathidae; genus Entelurus; species Entelurus aequoreus. The sequence goes on along the minus strand of NC_084748.1, from coordinate 41,199,062 downwards.
ATATTAACAGTAAGTGGATTAATAATCCATTTTCACAGCTTGTCCTTTATAATTTTGACAAAATAATAGAATGGAAAATGACACAATATGTTACTGCATATGTCAGCAGACTAAATTAGGAGCCTTTGTTTGTTTACTTACTACTAAAAGACAAGTTGTCTTGTATGTTCACTATTTTATTTAAGGACAACATTGTTCTTCGATTGCAATAAGAAACGCATGTTTAATGTACCGTAAGATTTTTTGATAAAATAAAGCTAATAATGCCATTTTTTTGTGGTCCCCTTTATTTAGAAAAGTATCGCAATACATGGTACCAAAATAGTGCCTACGGTAGTTAAGTATTATTCTATAGTAAACAGTCTCCTTAGACAAAATGTCAGACACGTCGAAAAAGTTAATGGATGTAAATATTTTAGATTGTGTGATAAATGATATTGACTTGATTTACATGCCAATGTCGAGATTTTGTTAACAGAGGAAACATCCATCAAAGCTTCAGGCCCCAGTGATTTTGTTAAAGGGAATTTCATTAATGAGGGTCTTCATTCATCCTCTGTGCTTAACCTGTTTTTAGGGAACTGTTATTGACAATGGATCATCAGAATTTAAGGCTATTTCCAGACCCATTCTACACCCCAGAATAGAGGGAGCTGCCAATCAGATGAAGAATAGGTTGATGTCATACGTCAGTGAGTTCCACTGTGTTGCTACCATGACTGATTATTGGACAGCGCACCAGCAACGTTACTTAGGAGAGACCTAATGAAGAAAGACACAACAATTTTATTATTGACTGCAGCATTTAGGAAATGCCAAGGAATCTGGAATTAAAGAGGTTGATCATATAATGGCAACAGAAATTGTGTAAGATTCTCATGTTTGTTCCTTTCTGTCATGATCCGTGGTCCGGATCATGTTTTTGTTATGTTCTCTTAGTTTTGGACTCTTTTAGTTCCTGTTTGACACCTGAGTTTGTTTTAGTTACCATGGCTACTTATGATTTTCACCTGCCTCTGGTGTTCAAGACGCGCACCTGCTTCTAATCAGAGTACTATTTAAGCCTGCCTTTGCCAGTCAGTCGTCCTGGCGTCATTAGTTGTTTGTCTCATGCCTGGACTACGTAAGTCTTAGTTGTTTCATGCCACAGTTTCGTATTGGTTTCATGCCACAGTTTCGTGTTTGTTCTATGCCATAGTTAATGCTGGTTGTTTCATGCCAGAGTTTCGTGTTTGTTTCATGCCACAGTTTCTTGAGGTTCATGGCTAGAGTTTCATGTCCTAAGTTTTTGCCTTAGCTTCCGCGTGCGATAGGCACGCTTGCCTTTGGGTTGTTTTCTGTTTTGTACCTCTTTGATTGTTTCTTAAAAGTAAATCATGTTCCTACCTGCAAGTCCTGTCCGGAGTCGTATGTTTGCCTTCCTGGGAGAACGACCCCGCAGTAAGCGAAAACCACGTCGTGACACTTTCAGCTTCCCTTCTTGTTTCAGCAATGACGTTTTAGACATTGTGTTAGTGAACTTAATGCTGATGACCGTATTTTTCGGACTATAAGGCCATACTTGCCAACATTGAGACCTCCGATTCCGGGAGGTGGGGGATGGGGTGGGGCGTGGTCGGGGGTGGGGCGGGGGCGGGGGCGGGGCAGGAGTGTGGTTGGGGGCGGGGGGTGGAGGGCGTGGTTAGGGGCGTGGTTAAGAGGGGAGGAGTATATTTACAGCTAGAATTCACCAACTCGAGTATTTCATATATATTTCATATATATATATATATATATATATATATATATATATATATATATATATATATATATATATATATATATATATATATATATATATATCAAAAGTTTGGGGTCATCCAAACAATTTTGTGGAATAGCCTTCATTTCTAAGAACAAGAATAGACTGTCGAGTTTCAGATGAAAGTTCTCTTTTTCTGGCCATTTTGAGCGTTTAATTGACCCCACAAATGTGATGCTCCAGAAACTCAATCTGCTCAAAGGAAAGTCAGTTTTGTAGCTTCTGTAACGAGCTAAACTGTTTTCAGATGTGTGAACATGATTGCACAAGGGTTTTCCAATCATCAATTAGCCTTCTGAGCCAATGAGCAAACACATTGTACCATTAGAACACTGGAGTGATAGTTGCTGGAAATGGGCCTTTATACACCTATGTAGATATTGCACCAAAAAGCAGACATTTGCAGCTAGAATAGTCATTTACCACATTAGCAATGTATAGAGTGTATTTCTTTAAAGTTAAGACTAGTTTAAAGTTATCTTCATTGAAAAGTACAGTGCTTTTCCTTCAAAAATAAGGACATTTCAATGTGACCCCAAACTTTTGAACGGTAGTGTATGTATGAAATACTTGACTTTCAGTGAATTCCAGCCATATATATATATATATATATATATATATATATATATATATATATATATATATATATATATATATATATATATATATATATATATATATATATATATATATTTATTTTATTATACATATAAAAAAAAAAAATACTTGAATTTCAGTGTTTTGGAGGCTATCCAGTAGATGGCTGTATTGTCCTGTTTAAGAGTGTCACAACATTGCTGTTTACGGCAGACGAACTGCTTTACGGTACACGAAAACGTGACTGCTGTTGTTGTGTGTTGTTACCGCGCCGGGAGGACGTTAATGAAACTGCCTAACAATAAACTCACATAAGAAACCAAGAACTCGCCCTCTTTCATTCTACAGTTATAACGTGATTGGGCAGACACGCTGTTTATATCGTGGGAAAGCGGACGTGAAAACAGACTGTCGCCGCTGTCCCCATTCAGGTTCGCATGGAGCTGGAGGGGGCGTGGCCTCCAGCTCCGGCTGAATTCCGGGAGATTTTCGGGAGAAAATTTCTTCCGGGAGGTTTTCGGGAGAGGCGCTGAATTCCGGGAGTCTTCCGGAAAATCCGGGAGGGTTGGCAAGTATGTATAAGGCACACTTAAAATCATTTAATTTTCTCCAAAATCGACAGTGCACCTTATAGCCGATGGTACGGCATAATTATGGTTGTGCTTACTGACCTCGAAGCAATTTTATTTGGTACATGGTGTAATGATAAATGTGACCAGTAGATGGCAGTCATACATAAGAGATACGTGTGACCGCAATATGACGGCAGTAAACACCAAAACTTCAAATGTTCCATTGAGAATATAGAACATTACAAACGCCGCTCAGAAATCTGTCAAAATTAGTACCACTTCGGTAAGCTATGAAGCCGCACCGCTTGATGGATTTTCGGCGCTTTAAACATACAAGTATTATTATGGTGTGTGTATAAGGACCGCAAAATGGCACCTATTAGCAGACATATTACCTGCCGTTTTGTTTCGCAATATTATGAAACGACAACTTTTTTTACCTTCTGGTACCTTTTGATGTGTATTTGGGTTCTGCATAAGTCCTGAAAATGTGTGTGCGTCCGCAATTGTAGTCCGTGCTGACACGGTAGTCAATAAGCTTCTTTTTCTCTACCTTCTTATGTGGCATTCATCTTCCGCTGTTGCCATTTCTAATATAAAGTAGTGTAAAGTTCATACTTATATCTGTCAGTAGACTAGCTATCAAAGCGCTAAAACTGTAGTGGGTTTACATAATTCGCCCATGGAACTTTAGTTATTAGAAGGTTCCGGTCTGACATTTTTCACAGGACACATTTCCGGCGTTGTTATTGCACTATTGAGCCACGGATGAGAAGATGCTGCTCCGTTGTTGATTCAAGTAAAGTCTGAATGTCATTAAAACTATTAGCTCCATCTTTTGACACTTCTTCCACTCCCGTCCTTGCACGCTATACCACTACAACAAAGATGACGGGGAGAAGACGCTGCCGAAGGTGAGCCACGTAAATAAGACCGCCCACAAAACGGCGCATCCTGAAGCGACTGTCAGAAAGCGACTTGAAGATGATCTGTAAAACATAATCTATGCAACATTTTGACCAAAGAACCACCATTACTTGTTATGTAGACCACAAGATATTGTTTTAAATTTAGAAAAAAAATCATAATATGACCCCTTTAAAGGCCCACTGAAACCCACTGCTACAGAACACGCAGTCTGATAGTTTATATATCAATGATGAAATCTTAACATTGCAACACATGCCAATACGGCCGGGTTAGATTACTAAAGTGCAATTTTTAATTTTGCGCGAAATATCCTGCTGAAAACGTCTCGGTATGATGACGCCTGCGCGTGACGTCACGGATTGTAGAGGACATTTTGGGACAGCATTGTGGCCAGCTATTAAGTCGTCTGTTTTCAAATTCCACAGTATTCTGACATCTGTGTTGGTGAATCTTTTGCAATTTGTTCAATGAACAATGGAGACAGCAAAGAAGAAAGCTGTAGGTGGGAAGCGGTGTATTTCGGCCGGCTGCAGCAACACAAACACAGCCGATGTTTCATTGTTTACATTCCTGAAAGATGACAGTCAAGCTTTACCATTGGCCTGTGGAGAACTGGAACAACAGAGACTCTTACCAGGAGGACTTTGAGTTGGATACGCAGACGCGGTACCATGAGTACGTACGCAGCTGCGGCTTCCAAACATTTGATCGCTTGCCCGTACGTGCGTGCCGCTATGTGCATGTCACGTACGTAACTTTGGGGACTTTGGGGAAATATATGTGCTGTATGAACTTTGGGGAGGTGAACAGTACTTTGGGCTGTGGGATTGAGTGTGTTTGATTTGTATTGGCGTTTTATATGGACGAGAGGGGGGAGGTGTTTTTCATGCGGGATTAATTTGTGGCATATTAAATATAAGCCTGGTTGTGTTGTGGCTAAAAGAGTATATATATATATGTCTTGTGTTCATTTACTGTTTTAGTCATTCCCAGCTAAATATCAGGTCCTACCCGCCTCTCACAGCATCTTCCCTATCTGAATCGCTTCCACTGCCCTCTAGTCCTTCACTCTCACTTTCCTCATCCACAAATCTTTCATACTCGCTCAAATTAATGGGGAAATTGTTGCTTTCTCGGTCCGAATCGCTCTCGCTGCTGGTGGCCATGATTGTAAACAATGTGCAGATGTGAGGAGCTCCACAACCTGTGACGTCACGCTACTTCCGGTACAGGCAAGGCTTTTTTATCAGCGACCAAAAAATGCGAACTTTATCGTCGATGTTCTCTACTAAATCCTTTTAACAAAAATATGGCAACATCTCGAAATGATCTAGTATGACACATAGAATGGACCTGCTATCGCCGTTTGAAAATCGCATTTCAGTAGGCCTTTAATGCGCCTTATAATGCGGCTTTTGTATGAAAAAAAGACCTGAATAGACCCTTTCATCGGCAGCAACAAGATATCAAATGTAGACTTGTGGAGACGCATGACCCAAGAGCAAATTCAAAATGAAATCAAAAGCAGAAAGTGGGGATGGATCGGCCATACACTTAGGAAGGATCCGAGAAACATAGCAAGACAAGCCCTGGACTTTAATCCTTAAGGCAAGAAAGAAGCCAGGGAGACCAAAATTCAACTGGAGGCGGTCCACTCTTGATGAACTGACCAAGATGGGGACCGATGTGTGTGTCCAAGCTAAAGGAAACGGTAGGCTGTCTTCTTTTAATACAAACCCTGTTTCCATTTGAGTTGGGAAATTGTGTTAGAATCAGAATCAGAATAGTTTTATTGCCATTGTTTGAGAACGGGTTCACAAACTAGGAATTTTTCTTGGTGCAAACGTGTGACATAAAACACATATAACACATATTTGGTATAAAAAGAGCTGTGACTGAGCTATCAGATAGACTTAGAAGGGATTCAAGGAATTCAAGGAGCTACTGTTAGGAGTTATTGTTCATTTGCCTGATGGCCGAGGGGAAAAAACTGTTCAGGTGGCGGGAGGTGTGGGTCTGGATGTAGCGTAGTCTCCTGCCTGAGGGGAGAGGGGAGAATAGTGTGTGTCCAGGGTGAGAAGAGTCAGCTGTGATCTGACCCACACGCCTCCTGGTCCTGGAGGAGAACAGGTCCTGGAGGGATGGGAGCTTGCAGCCAATCACCTTCTCAGCAGCACGTACTATGCGCTGCAGTCTATTCTTATCCTGGACTGTGGCGCCAGGGAACCACACTGTGATGGAGGAGGTCAAAATGTAAATATAAACGGAATACAATGATTTGCAAATCATTTTCAACCCATATTCAGTTGAATATGCTACAAAGACAACATATCTGATGTTCAAACAGATAATTTTTTGTTTTTTTGCAAATAATCATTAACTTTAGAATTGGGATGCCAGCAACACGTGACAAAGAAGTTGGGAAAGGTGGCAATAAATACTGATAAAGTTGAGGAATGCTCATCAAACACTTATTTGGAATATCCCATAGGTGAACAGGCAAATTGGGAACAGGTGGGTGATTGGATATAAAATTAGATTCCATGAAATGCTCAGTCATTCACAAACAAGGATGGGGTGAGGGTCACCACTTTATCAACAAATGTGTGAGCAAATTGTTGAACAGTTTAAGAAAAACCTTTCTCAACCAGCTTTTGCAAGGAATTTAGGGATTTCACCATCTACGGTCCGTAATATCATCAAAGGGTTCAGAAAATCTGGAGAAATCACTGCACGTAAGCAGCTAAGCCCGTGACCTTCGATCCCTCAGGCTGTACTGCATCAACAAGCGACATCAGTGTGTAAAGGATATCACCACATGGGCTCAGGAACACTTCAGAAACCCACTGTCGCTACATCTGTAAGTGCAAGTTAAAACTCTCCTATGCAAGGCGAAAACCGTTTATCAACAACACCCAGAAACGCCGTCGGCTTCGCTGGGCCTGAGCTCATCTAAGATGGACTGATACAAAGTGGAAAAGTGTTCCATGGTCTGACGAGTCTACATTTCAAATTGTTTTTGGAAACTGTGGACGTTGTGTCCTCCGGACCAAAGAGGAAAAGAACCATCCGGATTGTTATAGGCGCAAAGTTGAAAAGCCAGCATCTGTGATGGTATGGGGGTGTATTAGTGCCCAAGACATGGGTAACTTACACATCTGTGAAGGCGCCATAAATGCTGAAAGGTATATACAGGTTTTGGAGCAACATATGTTGCCATCCAAGCAACGTTACCATGGACGCCCCTGCTTATTTCAGCAAGACAATGCCAAGCCACGTGTTACATCAACGTGGCTTCATAGTAAAAGAGTGCGGGTACTAGACTGGCCTGCCTGTAGTCCAGCCCTGTCTCCCATTGAAAATGTGTGGCGCATTATGAAGCCTAAAATACCACAACGGAGTTCTCCGGACTGTTGAACAACTTAAGCTGTACATCAAGCAAGAATGGGAAAGAATTCTACCTGAGAAGCTTAAAAAATGTGTCTCCTCAGTTCCCAAACGTTTACTGAATGTTGTTAAAAGGAAAGGCCATGTAACACAGTGGTGAACATGCCCTTTCCCAACTACTTTGGCACGTGTTGCAGCCATGAAATTCTAAGTTAATTATTATTTGCAAAAAAAAAATAAAGTTTATGAGTATGAACATCAAATATCTTGTCTTTGTAGTGCATTCAATTGAATATGGGTTGAAAAGGATTTGCAAATCATTGTATTCCGTTTATATTTACATCTGACACAATTTCCCAACTCATATGGAAACGGGGTTTGTAGATTCATTACAATCTTTGGCAATCTAGGTAATGTATGCTGTGGTCTGGAACAACATGGCAAGAAGCGAAGACCATTGCACAGAAGAGGGTGAGGTGGAGATCCATGGTAGACGCCCAATGCTCCCAAGGGGGCCAATAGGATTAAGTCAAGTCAAGTCATCGGCAGCGCGCCCTATGGTCCGAAAAATACGGTATTATAATTTCCTTCAAAAACATTGAAATGCAGTTGTTGAAGTTGTTGATATCTCCTTTTGATTGTAGATATTTGAGCACCTTTTTCTCTGTTGAAGCAACATCCATTGTGTCTGGTTTTCCTTGTCTGTTCTCAGCCAAGGCTTAGGACCTGTGTTTTTTTGCGAAGCCGAACTACAACCACGTTGTATATGCATATGCCGTGTTACCCATCTTCCATTTCAATTGCTCAGTGATATATTCTAGGACTGCACAATTGATGCAATTTTAATTACAATCACAATTTTTGCTAGCACAATTGAATGAAGGTGTTCGTCAGAAAATGTTACCATTTAAGAAAACGTCTTAGCTGTATTAAGCATTTGCCCTCGCAGGACTAACAGCTAACCGTCATGCTAAATATTGAGTCTGGAGATAATTTTCTGTTGAGTTTCATGTGGGGGTGTCCAATTGATAATGCGGAACCTATTTTGTCTATTTCGGCCTAGTGTGTGTACACACTAAAGCAGGGGTCGGCAACCCAAAACGCTAAATGAGCCATATTGGACCAAAAATACAAAAAAACAAATCTGTCTGGAGCCACAAAAAATGAAAATCTCTATATAAGTCTTATAATGAAGGCAACACATAGACCTAAGTGTCTATATTAGCTATAATAGCCTACTATCAAAATGACTATGTGTCGCAGGTTGAAGCAAATCTTCATTGACAGAAATGTTTAAATGTTATATTTATTGCACACATTTTTACAACATTAGACACCATTAGTAAATCAGAGGCTACTTTGAAGGTGAGATAACTCCTGGAAATTCCTGGCTTTTAATGGCCAAATATATAGATGAGTGTTTCCAAGTTAAAGGAAACAGCAGTCTGTCTTCTTTTAATAGATTTATTACAATCTTTGGCGAGCTAGGTAATGTTTGTGTCATGACTGGGGGGGATGCAGACGGACCACTCCGGACAGGACGTGCAGGTAGGAACATGATTTATTGTCGAAATCAAACAAGTACCAAAAACGGAAAACAAGTCAGAGGAAAAACGTGCCGATCGCACTGGACGCTAAGGCTAACACTTTAGCATGGACTAGAGACAAGGAATACTCACGTAACGGTAGCAAGAAGCAAACAATGAAGCCAGCCTGAGCGTGGCGAGCAAGGTGAATAAATAGCTCTCTGATTAGTGGTTGTCAGCAGCTGAGCGTGCCGACCGCTAACCAGAGGCAGGTGAACCCAATTAATCCCCATGGAAACTAAAACAAACCCAGAGGTGCACAAACAGGAACTAAGGGAGTTCAAAACTAACAGAACATGACAAAACATGATCCGGGCCATGGATGATGACAGTTTGCTGTGGTCTGGAACAGCATGGCACACAAACAGCTATCAGAAATGAGGCCAATTTTACATACATATAATATTGTTATGACACATGCACAACTAAATTATATACAAAGAGGGTAAAAGTAAAATATATTAAATGAGCTCAAATATCCCTACAAATGAGGCATAATGATGCAATATGTACATACAGCTATAGCCTAAATAGCATGTTAGCATCGCTTACCTTTCAGTCATGCACTGACCAAATATGCCTGATTAGCACTCCAACAAGTGCACTGTCCTCCAGAAAGGTTGCGCAAACATCCAATTTTCCTTAACATACCTGCTTTTGGGAACTAATTGTGTTATTTTGTTGCGTTTAAGTCCTCTACACTGGCTATACTGTACCGTCGCTCGCCAGCTGAGCTTTTTTTTCAGCGTGTATTCATTTTATTATCATCATGGACCAGTTACCCATTCATAGCAGGATAATTAAGCACTGTGTATACATTGACCCAATGTCATTATAATAAAGTAATCTAATCTACAATTAGTCTGTAAGACAATTTACATTTGAACCGAGTCAAAGTGTTCGGGAGAGAAAAAACAAGTGTAATAAAAAAACAAAAACTAATTAGTTAGATAATTAATGTTTATGAAGCGAGGGATTTCTGCGGATGTTTTCAGGTGAATGAGCTTTCAATTATTTCTAGTCAAGAGATTAATTCAATAAAGTGAGTATAGAATATGTGTGTGACGTTTTTGAACTCCGATGAGAATGCTTGCGCTACTATGGAGTACTAGAACGTCTGGAGGCTCTGGCCTTCGATTGCATTGGGAAGTCGGTTGCAGTATACTTTGGTGAAGAAGAAAAACCTTGGGATTCTTCAGCCTCACAGACGGTAAGGGATGGATGAGTGTTGCAATGTTTCTGACAAGAAACTGGGAATTTAACACATGGAATTGAAGTATTTGGGATGTGAGATTTGAAGATTCGTTGAAACTTGAGAGCCTTGGGGTTCAGCCGCGGTATCTCGGGTGATCTCGTGCCGCACTCTATTGTACAGAGATCTTAGATGTGGCTCCTGGAATCTGTTGGAGAAGCTCACATCATTTAAGTTTTTTGAGCTTCCAGTGTTCCTTCCGTGGTCTGGATCATGTTTTGGACTCCTTAAATTCTTGTTTTTGTACCTCCTGAGTTTGTTACCATGGCTACTTATGATTTTCACCTGCCTCTGCTGTTTGGGTCTGCCCTAGTTGCACCCATGCAACTAGGGCGGACCCAAACACCAGAGGCAGGTGAAAATCGTATGGGCGGACCCAAACATCAGAGGCAGGTGAAAATCACAAGTAGCCATGGTAACAAACTCAGGAGGTGCACAAACAGGAACTAAAGTAGTCCGAAACTAACAGAAAACACAAAACATGATCCAGACCACGGATCATGACAAAATGACTTTGACACCGCTGGCATACATAGACATGTGCATTAAATAAGGGCTTGAAGTACCTAGGACAGTGTTTTTCAATCTCTTCTGAGCCAAGGCACATTTTTTAAATTTAAAATAACGGAGGCACACAACCAGCAGAAAACATAAAAAAATTTAACTCAGTAGCCGGTATTGACAATAAAAAGTTGTTCTCGTAATTGTTGGTTATGAATTCAAACCATAACCAACCATGCATCACTATAGTTCTTGTCTCAAAGTAGGTGTACACATCACACCGTGACTTATTTGGAGTTTTTTGGTGTTTTAGTTCTTGTCTTGCACTCCTATTTTGGTGGCTTTTCCTCTTTTGTTGGTATTTTCCTTTAGCAGTTTCATGTCTTCCTTGAACGCCATTCCCCGCACTTGCTTTGTTGTCGCAATCCAGATAATCTAAGTTGTGCGGACGCTGTCCTTCTTTGTGGGGACATTGCTAATTGTCATGTCATATACGGATGTACTTTGTGGACGCCGTCTGCTCCACACGCTGTAAGTCTTAGCTGTCGCCTAGCATTCTGTTTTTGTTTACTTTGCAGCCAGTTCAGTTTTTGCTTTCGTTTTCCTAGCCATCCCTAAGCTTCAATGCCTTTTCTTAGCGGCACTCACCTTTTGTTTATTTTTGGTTTAAGTGTGGGATACTTTTTAACCCTTGTGTGGTGTTCGGGTCTGTGGGACCCGTTTTCATTTTCTATTAAAAGAAAAATGATGCAATTAATTAATTTTTCAAACTGAGACTCACTGACTTTGGCTCATTTTCTGTGAAGAACATATATCAGAATACATATTTAATGACCACACACCATACACCCCCCCTACACATTTCTATTACATATAAGATGTCCGGGTCCACTGGATCCGGGGCTAATAGAAGTGTGGAAATTAATGTTCTGTGTACCACACACACACACACACACACACTCACACACACACACACACACACACACACACACACACACACACACACACACACACACACACACACACACACACACACACACACACACACACACACACACACAGCAGGCCTAGACAGGAGGAGGACAGAATGTAACATCAGAGGGTCAAATGTGCGAGAAAATGAGAGCAGACAGTGTTGACAAACAATGTTGCAACCTTGTGTGGGAACCGCAGGTGCAGAAACACAAAAGAAAAATCCCTGTGGGATGCAGAAACTGGCAGAGAAATGTTCCGTACAACGTTCATATTGTTGTTACTCAGCCAGTGTTTGTGGGTCTGATGGACTCGTTGCATTTTGTGGCTTTTAATGCCTCACAATCAAACACTTTTATGTTAAAATACTGAACAGATGTTTATTGGGATAAACATGTGGCTTTTAATGCCTCACAATCAAACACTTTTATGTTAAAATACTGAACAGATGTTTATTGGGATAAGGTAAACATCTGTTCAGTATTTTAACATAAAAGTGTTTGATTGTGAGGCATTAAAAGCCACAAAATGCAACGGGTCCATCAGACCCACAAACGCTGGCTGAGTAACAACAATATGAACATTACACAAGGGTTAACCTACACGCTGCCTCCCGCATATTGTGATCACTACAAACCATGTTCCCGACATCTACAAAGCAATTAGCTACCTGCTGCCACCTACTGATATGGAAGAGTATCACACGGTTACTCTGCCGAGTTCTAGACAGCACCGACACTCAACAACGGCACATTTGCGGATTATAATTACTGGTTTGCAAAAAATATTTGTAACCCAATTAGGTGAAATTACATATTCTCCCACGGCACACCAGACTGTGGTTGAAAAACACTGCCATAGGAGACAGCAGAAAACACCTTCAAGTGTGGTTCACATGACCAAGCACAGATCCTGTGGGACTTAAAAAGGCAGTTGCGATCGATTGATGGATGTCATGATCCGTGGTCTGGATCATGTTTTGTGTTTTCTGTTAGTTTTGGACTCCTTAGTTCCTGTCTGTGCATCTCCTGAGTTTGTTACCATGGCTACTTATCATTTTCACCTGCCTCTGGTGTTTGGGTCCGGCCTAGTTGCATGGGTCGCTGCCAGATTGTTTCACAGCTCTACAAGTGGTAACGCTTCTCGCCAGTTCTCACAGCATTTTGATGATCTTGTTGATCTTTTGTTTGTGCCTTTGCTCCTGGTAGCTTGTTCCTCACTCACCATTGTTTTCCTCTGCCTCCAGTGCCGACCTCCTCTAAGCCTGCCTGCCTGCCAGACACCTCCACTCCAGCCGACGAGGCCTTTCCCTCATCCCTCGTCTGCCTGAATTAAACCCTTTGGACTTTGAATCTACCTCTCTTGTCAGCTTTTGGGTTCGCCAGCTTGTTAAATCGTGACAGAACGATCTGGCCCCCATGCAACTAGGGCGGACCCAAACACCAGAGGCAGGTGAAAATCATAAGTAGCCATGGTAACAAACTCAGGAGGTGCACAAACAGGAACTAAAGGAGTCCAAAACTAACAGAAAACACAAAACATGATCCAGACCACGGATCATGACACATTTTAGCTCAGGGGCCGCATAGAGGAAAATCTATTCCCAAGTGGGCCGGAATGGTAAAATCATGGCATGATAACTTAAAAAATAAAGACAACTTCAGATTGTTTTCTTTGTTTTACTTTGGCCAAAAATAGAACAAGCACATTCTGAAAACGTACAAATCACAAATAATTATCTGGAAAAAACACTTTAAATGTGTGGAAAATTCTGAGGAAATTGGGGCAGTTTCAAAAACACAATGAGCTTGGACTTCGTCTCAGTGTATCTACAAAGCCAGGATTAAACTTTAAGTCACAGTCTTTCTGGGATTCAACAAAAACACAACATTAAAACTCTTCCAGGTATCCAATACCTCATTTGTCATGTCCATGTATCAATCCAGAGCTAACTCAACGAACCGTAAGAAACGCAGGTAAAAACTATTCAAAAGGGTTAGATTCACTTTTATCGTGTTTGACAGAGACATTTTGGGGCAACAAGGGTGCCAAATGACGACGTGTTCGAAGCAGAAGACATAAAACAGCAGGTTTTAAGTTTCATGTCTGTCGAGGAGGAGGAGCTATTTACTGCGTACCTCTTGCTTGGCCCTGGTATAAACCGTTTGCTTGCCTAACAGAATTGATATTGTGACATCCTGTGGACACATTTAGAACAGCAATTAATTTTGTTAAAAAAAAAAAAAGCAGATCATTTCTATACTTGGCAAACTCATCACACGGGCCGAATAAAACCTGTTCGCGGGCTTGATCCGGCCCGCGAGCCATACGTTTGACACCCCTAATGTATACCCTAGCAGCTACTTGGTTATGGCATCCCTGCGCGGTATGTGTCAATGTTATTGTGACCAAAATGATTACTGTTAATATTATCACGGTACTGAATGTTTTAAAAAAGCACTTAAACACACACTACAATCTTTAGTGAGGAGAAGTGAATTATATTTCTATAGCGCTTTTCTCTCACGACTCAAATCGCTGTATGTAGTGAAACCCATTATCGACATCTTCAAGCTACATTTAAACCAGTGTGGGTGGCACTGGGAGCAGATGGTCAAGTGTTTTGCCCAAGGACACAACAACAGTGACAAGGATGGCAGAGGCGGGGATCAAACCTGGAACCCTCAAGTTGCTGACACGGCCGCTCTACGAACGGAGCCATGCCGCCCATTCATTTTTTTTAAATACATAAACACAGAATATACTTTTCTTGGCAGAATGAACAATATATGTTCCTTCCTAAGATAATAGCTATAATGGTCAGTGGTAAAATTTGTAAAATTCATATTCTTCTGTTTTAATTTGGAAAGGTTTTAAAGTGTTTCTTAATGAACATTCCAGCTGAATTCCAACGAGTCAATTTTATTAATTGTTAATTTTTAAAACGAGGCACTTCACTTAATTTCACATCTGCAGGCTAAAACAATGTGAATTGATGTATGTGTTGTCAATTAAGTACCATATTTTCCAGACTATAAGGCACGCTTAAAATCCTTTTTTTTTTTTTTTTTACTCAAAACTCGACAGTGCGCCGTATACCCCGGTGTGCCTAATATAAGGAATACGTTGAAGCTATATTATTTGGTACATGGTGTAACGATAAGTGTGATCTGCTTCAACATACGGGTATTACTATGGTGTGTGTATAAGGTAAGACATATTAACTGGCGTTTTGTTTCGCAATATTATGCAAAAGCTACTTTTCTTACCTTCTGGTACCTGCTGATCTGTATTTGGAATCTGCATAAATCCTGAAAAATTGCACGCGTCCGCCTTTGTAGTTCGTGGCGACCCCGTAGTCCAGTGTTCCCCAACCTTTGGTACCTGGCCGCAAAATAAAAAATTTAAAAAAATAAAAATAAAAATTGTTTTATTTTTTAATTTTTTATTAAATCAACATAAAAAACACAAGATACACTTACAATTAGTGCACCAACCCAAAAAAACTCCCTCCCCCATTTACACTCATTCACACTCATTCGCACTAAAGGGTTGTTTCTTTCTGTTATCAATATTTCTGGTTCCTACATTATACATCAATATAGATCAATACAGTCTGCAAGGGATACAGTCGGTAAGCACGCATGATTGTATTTTTTAATGACAAAAACAAAAAAAAAACAAAAAAAATGTTGGGGACCACTGCCGTAGTCGATAAGCTTCTTCTTTTTCTCTATCTTCTTGTTATGGCACATTCATCCTCCGCTGCTGCCATTTCTAATATAAAGTAATGTAAAGTTCTTACTTATATCTGTCAGTAAATTCGCCATGAAAGTGCTAAAACTTCCTTTCGGTCATAACCCAAAACTCATGACCATAGGTGAAGATGGGAACGTAGATCGTCCGGTAAATTGAGAGCTTTGCCTTCCAGCTCAGCTCCTTCTTCACCACAACTGATCGATCTCACGGTCCATTCTTCCCTTACTCGAGAACAAAACTTCGAGGTACTTGAACTCCTCCACTTGGGGCAACATCTCTTCCCCAACCCAGAGCTGGTACTCCACCCTTTTCCAGGTGAGAACCATGGACTCAGACTTGGAGGTGCTGATTCTCATCCTAGTCGCTTCACACTCGGCTGCGAACCGATCCAGTGAGAGCTGAAGATCCTGGCCAGGTGAAACCATCAGGACCACATCATCTGCAAAAAGCAGAGACTTAATCCTGCAGCCACCAAACTGAATCCCCTCAATGCCCTGACTGCGCCTAGAAATTCTGTCCATAAAAGTTATGAACAGAATTGGGGACAAAGGGCAGCCCTGGCAGAGTCCAACCCTCACTGAAAACGAGTCCAACTTACTTACAATGCGGACCAAGTTCTGACACTGATCATACTGGGAGCGGGCCGCCACAATCAGACAGTCCGGTACCCCATACTCTCTGAGTACTCCCCACAGAACTTCCCTAGGGACACGGTCAAATGCCTTCTCCAGGGACACGGTCAAATGCCTTCTCCAATTCCACAAACAAATGGGCAAACTCCAATGTACCCTTTAAGGACCCTGCTGAGAGTATAGAGCTGGTCCACAGTTCCATGACCAGGACGAAAACCACACTGCTTCTTCTGAATCTGAGGCTCGACTATCTGGCTTAGCCTCCTCTCCAATACACCTGAATAGACCTTATGGGGAAGGCTGAGGAGTGTGAGCCCACGATAGTAGGAACACAACCTCCGGTTCCCCTTCTTAAAGAGAGAAACTACCACTCCGGTCTGCCAATCCAGACGTACCGTCCCCGATGTCAGGCCCGGCCGGCCACCAGGCGCTCGCCTTCGTGCCCCACCTCCCGGCCTGACTCTACAGGGGGGCTAGGGAAATTTAAGTAATTTCCAGTTGCATTATTTTCTCAAAACAATTATTAATCTACTTGTCAATATCTGATTACTTTCTGTTGTAACATTGTTCTATTTACACTTATTTAAAAATATAATAAGTACTTAGTCTTCTGTTTTTGGATACTTTACATTAGTTTTGGGCAATACGACACATTTAAATATTGATTCAATACCAAGTAGTTACAGGGGCAGTATTGGTCGCACCAATGCTGACACTTCAAATGTTCAAGATCGTTAAATTCAATGACTTGAATTATAATCAGACAAATACACAGGATGACTGTGTAACATTCTCAATTAAATATTCAAATTGTTCTAAACTAATATTGGCTTTGATTTAAATCATCTGGTTTTGCCCTTAAAGTCTTCCTGTGTCCAGGGACTTATTTCCTGAGTTTGTAAACAATAACACAAAAATTATTTTGTGACACAAAAAAATATTGATCCAAATAATCACTGTACTATCGACCATATACTGATCCGATACATGAAATTGTTACTTTTGATACTTGTATCGATTCGCCAATCCTTGGTTACATTCCAGGGCTCTAGCTTAGCGGTTAGCATGGCTAATCGTAGCCACCTGTGGTGTTTGGTGTAGCATATGTTTTAGCAATTCCTCGTCCTCCAGTGATAATATAAGAAATAGATAGCGTTGGAAAGAAAACAAATACAGAAACACAAGCTAAAGTCAGACCAGACGTGAAAGGTCGGTACAACATTATTAAATTATCGGCTGATTTGTTTACTGATTAAAAGCAATTTGAGATTTTGCTCAGTGGTATGTTGTTGACAATTTGTGATGAAGCCCTGGGATTTGTAATTTTATGGTTTATCATTTAGAAAGTTATAAGAGGTAAGGCCAATGCAGACTCAGAAAAAGGGTACACTGCAAGACGTGGAAGCAGATACAGTATAACACACTACTCAAACAATCTGACCTCTCATCTCCTTACCGTCTTCTTCCAGATGTACAGTGCTGTCCGCCGCCAGATTACCGCCATAATTCATCTCCTGAATTTTAACACAGTATGTAATTAGAGCTTAGTAGGACTTTAATGACATGCAGATGGGCCACCTGACCCTCTTACGGTACATGTCTTGGTTAGTAATGTGTGTGAGAGGGAAAGAAGGCAGGGACATCGCACAGATGGGATTGCGGATAATGTAAAGCCATTTTTTTTCGAAATAAAATGAAAAGTCATTCGATTGACTGCTCCTCAATGTGGGCGCCACATGGGGGAAGAGAAAGTTTTACACTCCATTATGGCAACTTTAATCTTGAATTTATTTTTTTCATATTACAGTAAGCCAGCCGACTATTGCTCATTGCTTAAGATATACAGTGCAGTACTATTGTAAACAGGAGTGAACATTGTAAAAGTATAATCATGGTTACATGAACAGAACTTTTTATCAAGTGCATCATAAAAACTCTGGCACACCTAAATAAACTGCGTCACTCACTAGTTTTCCGTCCTTTTGTTTTGACCTGAAGTTTTCCTGAAGTTGAAATATTGTCATCCGTTTGTGCTGGGTTTATGCCGTTAGAAATGGTTGTTGGTGCCGTTTTCATTTCTGAGTTATTAAAGATTATTTTTGGATCAATCAAAAGGTCAGCCAATTCTCCAAATTAAGCCAAAACAGTCACATTGCTGCAAGAAAATGTGGTCTAACTATATTGTTTTTAAGTTAATATTTTATGATTATTATGTTCTTAACATGTACCTCACATGTTATTCATAAACAGCCCCCAACTAAGTCAAAATCTCCTCAAACTTGTCTCATTTGTTTGTGCTATAAAAAGCTTTGGTTTAAGTTATTAACGAATTACGATTCATAGCCAGCCCCCCACCTTACACATACACTAAATTGCCAAAGTCTTTGGCCACACATCCAAATGAACAGAATCAGGTGTCCTAATCACTTGGCCCAGCCACAGGTGTATAAAATCAAGCACTTAGGCATGGAGACTTTTTCTACAAACATTTGAGAAAGAATGGACCGCTCTCAGGAGCTCAGT
Source organism: Entelurus aequoreus (assembly GCF_033978785.1). NCBI lineage: Eukaryota > Metazoa > Chordata > Actinopteri > Syngnathiformes > Syngnathidae > Entelurus > Entelurus aequoreus. The sequence continues at coordinate 41,180,550 of NC_084748.1, read as the reverse complement.
GATTTCCAGCGTGGAACTGTCATAGGATGCCACCTGTGCAACAAATCCAGTCGTGAAATGTCCTCGCTCCTAAATATTCCAAAGTCAACTGTCGGCTTTATTATAAGAAAATGGAAGAGTTTAGGAACAACAGCAACTCAGCCACTAAGTGGTAGGCCACGTAAACTGACAGAGAGCGTAGTGCAAAGAGGTTGCCGACTTTCTGCACAGTCAGTAGCTACAGAGCTCCAAACTTCATGTGACCTTCCAATTAGCCCACGTACAGTACGCAGAGAGCTTCATGGATTGGGTAAGAAAGGGGGTTTATTATCATAACTATGCAAGAAAACTAAGAATAGGAACATGCCGCTGGCACGGGAAGCCATAGAACGTCTAGCACAGGAACAAGGAGCAAGAAACCGTGAAGCAAACAAATCAGCCAGACAGAGTGTGGCTGGAGGCAGAAATAAATAGCTCTCTGATTAGTGACCGGGAGCTGGTGAGTTTTCCGAACATTTACCAGAGGCAGGAGAACATAATCAGCACCCATGGCAACCAGGAACACAAACACAGGGGTGCTGAAACAGAACTAAGGGAATCTTAAACATAAACAAAACATGCACTGGGCAACAGATAATCACGGTATCCATCCATTCATCCATTTTCTACCGCTTGTTCCTTTTGGGGTAAACCATGGACAAGTCGCCACCTCAACGCAGGGCCAACACAGATAGACAGACAACATTCAGACTCACACACTAGGGACAATTTAGTGTTGCCAATCAACCTATCCCCAGGTGCATGTCTTTGGAGGTGGGAGAAAGCCGGAGTACCCGGAGGGAACCCACGCAGTCACTGGGAGAAGATGCAAACTCCACACAGAAAGACCCCGAGCCCGGGGATCGAAACCAGGACCTCCGTATTGTGAGGCACATGCACTAATCCCTATAATCACCGTGCTGCCCACAGTATCCATGTAACTCTTAATATAGAGGCTCCAGAGTTCTTAAAGGGGAACTGCATTATTTTTTAGAATTTTGCCTATCGTTCACAATCATTATGAAAGACATGACGATGGATGGATTTTTTTTTTTAATCCATTCTAAATATTAAATAAACGTAAATAAAAGTCCATATTGTCCATAAATCAGTCAGGGTACAAACAACAGGAAAAACTTGCCAATAACACGGGAAGCAAAGTTAAAACTTAGCAACAGATAAACAAGCATATGAACAAGAAGCAAGGTATACAAACATAACTTGTTGTGTCGTGCAAATAAGACAGCCAGACTGAGTGTGGCAAAAAGTAGGAAGAAATAGCTCTCTGATTAGTGCCTGGCAGCAGGTGAGCGTCTGGAACACTAATCCGAGGCAGGTGAAACTAATCTGCACCCATGGCAACTAAAACACAATCCCAGGGGTGCTCAAAACAGAACTAAGGGAGTCAAGGTAAAATAACACATGATCCGGGCAACGGATCATAACAGGGCCAACGGGAGCTCCACTATTTTGCCCATAAAATCCAATAAATAACCATTCAAAAAGCGCCAACAATACTCCATTTACATTTCTTGACTTGAACCAAGTATTACTGATATTAATATTATTAACGCTAACACAGACAAACTATTTATAGCGGCGACGTGATCACTTCCTGTGTTCCTGCTTTCTTGTTTCCCTGCTCCCTGTAAATATATTGTAGATCATAATTCATACCTGAAAAGTACATGGCTGAAGATATAATCCGACAAGTTGGGACACTTTGATAGCCATTTAGGCCCTGGAACCGCGACCCCCGCCACGTTTCTTCCAAATTTTTTTAATTAATGCGCTGCATATGGTTAAATTATCAAAATACCAGTGGCATGCAGTCACTAGAGGCAGGGGAGGCGGGGCCTCACCTGCTATCATGGAAAGAAAAAACATGTAAAAAGAAAAAAATTAAATTGCTATATGTATCCAGTGATTATACTAAATTTATTTTCCATTTAACTTCACCAGTTGTGGATTATTTTTATTTTTATTTTCACAATTGCCGTTCAAATACTGAGAAGAGACGGTGCGGTGATCAGCAGCCAGTTGAGGCACGTCACTGATTTGTGCCTCAACATGGATTGTGCACAATGACTCGGCTAACTGCTGAGCTGCTGTGCAGTGAGACTGTATTGCTATATGAATTATATCAGCTAACTAAACTATGGCATAGTTTAGTTAGCTGAGGTATATAATGTACAGTGTATTTTGTCAAAAACTGTATGTGTGTAACGTATTTCTTGTGCTGAGCATTCATAAATCTGCTGCAAAAGACGTACTGGTTGAGGCTCGCAGTCATACTTGCCAACCCTCCCGTTTTTAGCGGGAGAATCCCGATATTCAGCGCCTCTCCCGACAACCTCCCGACAGAGATTTTCTCCCGACAAACTCCCGGTATTCAGCCGGAGCTGGAGGCCACGCCCCCCCCAAAAAAAGTCTGCCGCAGCTGCGATTGGACCTGACCAGCCTCCGGGTACAAGTACTGGAGTACCAATTGCTTGCCAGGGAAGATCTTCCCCAGGAAGCAAGGATTGACCGGTTTTGGGCCATGCTAGGGAGAGATGGAAGATTCCACACTCTCGTGCATTTGATGAAAGCACTTTTGTGCGTGCCACACAGCAATGCATCATCAGAGAGGGTGTTCAGCATGGTTAGAAAAATAGTGACAGAGAATAGAAAGAGGATGGACAATTAAACCCTTAACAAAGCATTGTACTTTCAAGTACAACAATGAGTAGATGAGTGTTGTGTGTGTGTGTGTGAGTGTATATGTGTAAATAAATGAACACTAAAATTCAAGTATTTCTTTTATTTATATATATAATTATATATATATATATACCTAGAATTCACTGAAAGTCAAGTATATATATATATATATATATATATATATATATATATATATATATATATATATATATATATATATATATATATATATATATACATCCTCGGCTCAGATCCCCCCCCCCACCTCCCGATATTGGAGGTCTCAAGGTTGGCAAGTATGCTCGCAGTAATCCGGCCTCCTGGTGGTAGAGGGCGGTAGTGATCCCAGAGATCATTACTCAGCCGCAGAAGAAAAAAAAAAAATAGAAAAAAAAAGTTTGCAAGCGATTGTTTATTTCCTCTCGCCTGGACTTTTATTAAAAACATGGAGGATTACATATGTAAAATAAAACAGTTTTCTAAACTGGACTTTCAATCGAAGCAGGAGGTAATAATTTAAGGTAGACCAACGCCGGAGCTAAAAGGTTTGCTTTTGACTTTGGGACAGAAGACCCGTTATTTTCAAACACACGCAAAGGCTGGCTGTGTGGATGTCCAGCAAGAAAGGTAAGACCATAATAATGTTTTTTTTATTAAATGTGCTTTTTTGTGTGCTACAGTTGTGTAAAGAATGCTGGTATGAGCTTTTAAACATAACCCGTTAACTGCTGCCAATCACATGGTGAATAAGATACTATTTAGGGTTCATATGTTTGTAAATCTGACTGTGATGATGCAGTGCCTCACCAGACATGCACGCCACTGCAAAATACGTACGTAATATTAAATGTTATTATAAATATGCCCATTACTAGATTACATACATACTTACAGCATGTATATAAAACCCTAATGGAGGTGTGTGGATGTTTTTTTAGGGGCTCTAAAGGCATAATTGAATGGCTTCCATAGGCTCCATTGTCAGCAGACTTTTGATCAAATGTATTTAATACTGAGAATGCATTTAAAAAGAAAAAATCCATTTGTCATCATGTCTTTTATAATGATTGTGAATGATAGGCAACATTCCCCAAAAAGTGCAGTTCCCCTTTAAGCAATCATGTAGAAAAATGGAACGCAAATGGAGTGCGAACAACTAGCGTTTTTTTCATCTGGCAGGGAGTGATTGTTTAATAACTTGCAAACACACTCTTGCTTTTGTTAAAAGTAATTTTTACTCCGATGCCAGGAGGAGGGGAGGTTCAAACCCCGCTTTGAAAAGCTGCATACTGCAAACGTTTCTTGTTGCAGCCATTAATCTTGGCATTCTTCATTTTGATTTCTAAAAAAAAATCAGCACAAAGTTTTGCATCATGTTTGTCTTGTTGTATTTTATATTGTGCTCCTGGGTTAATGTTGCTGATCAATTGTAATCCATTATATTTTGAGTTGATTTAATTAAATAGTATATACCGTATTATTCGGACTATAAGTTGCAGTTTTTTTCATAGTTTGGCCGGGGGTGCGACTTATACTCAGGAGCGACTTATGTGTGAAATTATTAACACATTACCGTAAAATATCAAATAATATTATTTAGCTCATTCACGTAAGAGACTAGACGTATAAGATTTCATGGGATTTAGCGATTAGGAGTGACAGATTGTTTGGTAAACGTATAGCATGTTCTATATGTTATAATTATTTGAATGACTCTTACCATAATATGTTACGTAAACATACCAGGCACGTTCTCAGTTGGTTATTTATGCCTCATATAACGTACACTTATTCAGCCTGTTGTTCACTATTCTTTATTTATTTTAAATTGCCTTTCAAATGTCTATTCTCTGTGTTGGGTTTTATCAAATAAATTTCCCCCAAAAATGCGACTTATACTCCAGTGCGACTTATATATGTTTTTTTCCTTCTTTATTATGCATTTCCGGCCTGTGCGACTTATATACCGGAGCGACTTATAGTCCGAAAAATACGGTAATACTGAAAAATATAAAAGTATAAAGATATACTTTTTTATTTGTAAAAAACAATGTTAATGAGATTATTCTTTGTTGTACGTTGATCTACATGTCTTTCGTCTTTTGTGTTTTCTTTAATGTTAATAAGGATACAAGGTGTACAGTAATAACAATTGTATAGACAAATTACACTATTTATAGTTGTGATATAAAATAAATGCTTACTTTTTGGCAGTAATTCCTAGAAGTACTGGTAGAATGGAAAAACAGGTTTCCTCTATATTGAAGCTATTATCATATATTTATGATTTATTACACCAAAAGACTTACAAAGTTTGCAAATAAAAAGATATGATCAAAATAGCATCAATTTCATGCAGATTCCATCCCCATCAATAATGCAGAATTTGTGAGATTCAACAACGATCACTCTTAGAAAATGTATGGTCCAAAACCTTGTATTTTTTATCCTGAATATAAGGAGCGTGAACTACAAGTTTTAGAAGCTCTGCTGAACAGATCCAGCTTTACTAAAACACTAAACGTCGTGTAGCAGTATTGCTAAGTTCTAAACAAGAACTTCAAACTACAAATATAATAAAATGATCACATACTGTACGATGTCTGCTCTCATTGTGACAGTGATTGATAGGATATCCATATCTACCTGTTTAGATGACGAATTAATCATCATCAATCAGTCAATCAAAGTTCACTTATATAGCCCTAAATCACGAGTGTCTCAAAGGGCTGCACAAGCCACAACGACATCCTCGGCTCAGATCCCACATCAGGGCAAGAAAAAAACTCAACCCAATGGGATGACAATGAGACACCTTGGAGGGGACCGCAGATGTGGGGACCCCCCCCTGGGCGACCGGTGCAATGGACGTCGAGTGGATCTAGCATAATATTGTGACAGTCCAGTCCATAGTGGATCTAACACATATAGTGTGAGAGTCCAGTCCATAGTGGATCTAACAAATATAGTGTGAGAGTCCAGTCCATAGTGGGGCCAGCAGAAGATCATCTTGAGTGGAGACAGGTCAGCAGTGCAGAGACGTCCCCAACTGATGCACAGATGAGTGGTCCACCCTGGGTTCCGACTTTGGACAGCTAACACTTCATCTGTGGTCACCGAATCTGTGGTCACCGAATCTGTGAACGGCAGATCAACTGGTCTAAAAAGGGGGGTCTATATAAAGGCTAGAGTATACAAATGAGTTTTAAGATGGGACTTAAATGCTTCTACTGAGGTAGCATCTCTAACTGTTACCAGGAGGGCATTCCAGAGTACTGGAGCCCGAATAGAAAACGCTCTATAGCCTGCAGACTTTTTTTAGGCTCTGGGAATCATTAATAAGCCGGAGTTCTTTGAACGCAGATTTCTTGCCGGAACATATGGTACAATACAATCAGCAAGATAGGCTGGAGCTAGACCGTGTAGTATTTTATGTGTAAGTAGTAAAACCTTAAAGTCGCATCTTAAGTGCACAGGAAGCCAGTGCAGGTGAGCCAGTATAGGCGTAATATGATCAAACTTTCTTGTTTTTATCAACAGCCTAGCAGCCGCATTTTGTACCAACTGTAATCTTTTAATGCTAGACATAGGGAGACCCAAAAATAATACGTTACAGTAATCGAGACGAGACGTAACGAACGCATGAATGATCTCAGCGTCGCTAGTGGACAAAATGGAACGAGTTTTAGCGATATTACGGAGATGAAAGAAGGCCGTTTTAGTAACACTCTTAATGTGTGACTCAAATGAGAGAGTTGGGTCAAAGATAATACCCAGATTCTTTACCGAGTCGCCTTGTGTAATTGTTTGGTTGTCAAATGTTAAAGTGGTATTATTAAATAGGTGTCGGTGTTTAGCAGGGCCGATAATCAGCATTTCCATTTTCTTAGCGTTGAGTTGCAAAAAGTTAGTCATCAAGACACGCCTCCAGCTGATTACAATCCTCTGTGTTGGTCAGCTTTAGGGGCATGTAGAGTTGGGTGTCATCAGCATAACAGTGAAAGCTAACACCGTATTTGCGTATGATTTCACCTAGAGGCGCATGTAGATGCTGAAGAGTGCAAGGCCAAGAACCGAACCCTGGGGAACTCCACATGTCATAATCATAATCCACACAAAGGGTTACAAGGAAACATTGCTGCCTGCCGACCGTGTCTTTTGTCTCAGTTGAAGGTCACAGATGAACAACTTCTAGATTCATGGTTAATCCTTCTATTATACAGATGAGAGGCATGATTTATAATATATGACATCCATCCATTTTCTACCGCTTGTCCCTTATAACAGTGGTTCTCAAACCTGTTTCACCAAGCACCACTTCAGAAAACACTTTGCTCTCCAAGTACCATCATAATAACCAACATTAAAGGCCTACTGAAAGCCACTACTACCGACCACGCAGTCTGATAGTTTATATATCAATGATGAAATCTTAACATTGCAACACATTTCAATACGGCCGGGTTGGATTAGTAAAGTGCAATTTTAAATTTCCCGCGAAATATCCTGCTGAAAACGTCTCGGTATGATGACGTTTGCGCGTGACGTCACGGATTGTAGCGGACATTTTGAGACAGCATTGTGGCCAGCTATTAAGTCGTCTGTTTTCATCGCAAAATTCCACAGTATTCTGGACATCTGTGTTGGTGAATCTTTTGCAATTTGTTTAATGAACAATGAAGACAGCAAAGAAGAAAGCTGTAGGTGGGAAGCGGTGTATTTCGGCCGGCTGCAGCAACACAAACACGAAGCCGGTGTTTCATTGTTTACATTCCCGAAAGATGACAGTCAAGCTTTACCATTGGCCTGTGGAGAACTGGGACAACAGAGACTCTTATCAGGAGGACTTTGAGTTGGATACGCGGTACCGTGAGTACGCAGCTGCGGCTTCCAAACATTTGATCGCTTGCCTGTACGTGCGTGCTGCTATGTGCACGTCACGTACGTAACTTTGGGGAAATATATGTGCTGTATGAACTTTGCGGCGGTGAACGGTACTTTGGGCTGTGTGATTGAGTGTGTTGTGCGGGTGTTTGATTTGTATTGGCGGGTTATATGGACGGGAGGGGGGAGGTGTTTGTTATGCGGGATTAATTTGTGGCATATTAAATATAAGCCTGGTTGTGTTGTGGCTAATAGAGTATATATACACTACCGTTCAAAAGTTTGGGGTCACATTGAAATGTCCTTATTTTTGAAGGAAAAGCACTGTACTTTTCAATGAAGATAACTTTAAACTAGTCTTAACTTGAAAGAAATACACTCTATACATTGCTAATGTGGTAAATGACTATTCTAGCTGCAAATGTCTGCTTTTTGGTGCAATATCTACATAGGTGTATAGAGGCCCATTTCCAGCAACTATCACTCCAGTGTTCTAATGGTACAATGTGTTTGCTCATTGGCTCCGAAGGCTAATTGATGATTAGAAAACCCTTGTGCAATCATGTTCACACATCTGAAAACAGTTTAGCTCGTTACAGAAGCTACAAAACGGACCTTCCTTTGAGCAGATTGAGTTTCTGGAGCATCACATTTGTGGGGTCAACTAAACGCTCAAAATGGCCAGAAAAAGAGAACTTTCATCTGAAACTCGACAGTCTATTCTTGTTCTTAAAAATGAAGGCTATTCCACAAAATTGTTTGGGTGACCCCAAACTTTTGAACGGTAGTGTATGTCTTGTGTTTATTTACTGTTTTAGTCATTCCCAGCTGAATATCAGGTTCCACCCGCCTCTCACAGCATTTTCCCTATCTGAATCGCTTCCAATGCCCTCTAATCCTTCACTCTCACTTTCCTCATCCACAAATCTTTCATACTCGCTCAAATTAATGGGTTAATCGTCGCTTTCTCGGTCCGAATCGCTCTCGCTGCTGGTGGCCATGATTGTAAACAATGTGCAGATGTGAGGAGCTCCACAACCTGTGACGTCACGCTACTTCTGGTACAGGCAAGGCTTTTTTTATCAGCGACCAAAAGTTGCAAACTTTATCGTCGATGTTCTCTACTAAATCCTTTCAACAAAAATATGGCAATATCGCAAAATGATAAAGTATGACACATAGAATGGATCTGCTATCCCCGTTTAAATAAGAAAATCGCATTTCAGTAGGCCTTTAAAATACAGTTGCATAGCAGGCTGTTCATTAAAACAATGCAGATATTTTATTTACCAAGTATACTTAATATTTTGTGGCCACTGTTATATTACACACAGTTAGAACAGTAACACTGTTTGAATGTAGCAACTAAATGTCCTGAGGATTTAAAAAAAAAGAACAATGCTGGTCCTTGTCCACCGCTCCACCATAGAGAGCATGCTCATGTACTGTTCTAATGTTTGCTTCACTGGGAGTTGAGCAGCTGACAGGAAAACTATACAGAGTCATAAACACAGCACAGAAAAATAATTGGTTGTCAACTGCCTTTTTTAGAGGAAGTTGCTAATTGTTGACTTCTGGCCAAATCCACAAATACACTATTTTGCCAAAAGTATTTGGCCACCAATCAGTTGTCCTAATCACTGTGTATAAAATCAAGCACTTAGGCGTGGAGACGGTTTCTACTAACATATGTGAAAGAATGGGCCGCACTCAGGAGCTCAGTGATTTCCAGCGTGGAACTGTCATAGGATGCCACCTGTGCAACAAATCCAGTCGTGAAATTTCCTCGCTCCTGAATATTCCAAAGTCAAATGTTGGCTTTATTATAAGAAAATGGAAGAGTTTGGGAACAACAGCAACTCAGCCACGAAGTGGTAGGCCACGTAAACTGACAGAGAGGGGTCAGCGGATGCTGAAGCGCATAGTGCAAAGACTTTCTGCACAGTCAGTTGCTACAGAGCTCCAAACTTCATGTGACCTTCCAATTAGCCCACGTACAGTACGCAGAGAGCTTCATGGAATGGGTTTCCAAGGACCGCAGCTGCATCTAAGCCATACATCACCACGTCGCCACTGGACTCTAGAGCAGTGGAGACGCGGAGTGATGAATCACGCTTTTCCATCTGGCAATCTGATGGACGAGTCTGGGTTTGGAGGTTGCCAGGAGAACGCTACATTTCGGACTGCGTTGTGCCGAGTGTGAAATTTGGTGGAGGAGGAATTATGGTGTGGGGTTGTTTGTCAGGAGTTGGGCTTGGCCCCCTAGTTCCAGTGAAAGGAACTTTGAATGCTCCAGGATACCAAAATATTTTGGACAATTCCATGCTCCCAACCTTGTGGGAACAGTTTGGAGCGGGCCCCTTCCTTTCCCAACATGACTGTGCACCAGTGCACAAAGCAAGGTCCATAAAGACATGGATGACGGAGTCTGGTGTGGATGAAATTGACTGGCCTGCACAGAGTCCTGACCTGAACCTGATAGAACCCCTTTGGGATGAATTAGAACGGAGACTGAGAGCCAGGCCTTCTCAACCAACATCAGTGTGTGACCTCACCAATGCGCTTTTGGAAGAATGGTGTAAAATTCCTATAAACACACTCCGCAACCTTGTAGACAGCCTTCCCGGAAGAGTTGAAGCTTTAATAGCTGCAAAAGGTGGACCCACATCATATTGAACCCTATGGGTTAAGAATGGGATGGCACTTCAAGTTCATATGTGAGTCAAGGAAGGTGGCCAAATACCTTTGTCAATATAGTGTATATCAAAAGACTGTACCCACCCTGCCAACTCACGGTTTGAACTTTTGCCCTCAGGGAAGCGTTGCAGGTGTATCAAAACAAGAACGAGCAGAATTAGGAACAGCTTTTTTCCAGAAGCAGTGGTTGTCATAAACAGTCTCAAAAATCATGAGAAAACACATTAATCAAGGCACTGCACTTTTTTATTGGTTATTTATCTCTACCTAACAATTATATTATTTTTAACTAATTATATATTTTATATTTGTTTGACGGGGTGAATGAAATGAAGTCTGTGCTGATTGTTGTTATTATGTAGGGCTAAGCATTTTACTGGAGCAGCGCTTCAAATTAGTTGTATTTTTAATGCAATGACAATGAAGGTATTCTATTTTATTCTAATCAAGTGATTATTTGGCGTACCACTAGATCAGGGGTGTAGAATTAATTTTAGCCCAGGGGCCGCATGGAGGAAAATATGTGCCATACTTGCCAACCCTCCCGGTTTTAGTGGGAGAATCCCGGTATTCAGTGCCTCTCCCGACAACCTCCCGGCAGAGATTTTCTCCCGACAAACTCCCGGTATTCAGCCGGAGCTGGAGGCCACGCCCCTTCCAGCTCAATGCGGACCTGAGACTGAGTGGGGACAGCCTGTTCTCACGTCCGCTTTCCCACAATATAAACAGCTTGCCTAACGAATTCAAACGAATGGAAACAAGAATTTCAGTTCATCCCGGACAGTTCGAAGGGGAAGGTGTATGTTGCCTGTAAATATATAGAACAGACTTCTCCATTGAACACGGTGGCCGAAATGATATACTCATCATGAACGGAGAAGTTAACACGCGAAGTCCCAGAGAAGGGTCAATTGACACTTTTACCTAGAAAACACACAAGAGGGTCATTTGACCCCTAGTCCCCCCTGTGGACACTCCTTTTGTTATGAAAATGTGGCTGTTAGTGGCACACGGCAGGGGGCCACTTGAGCCTGTGTGGGGGAGGGGACCTTACAGCTCAAGCTTTAGTTCTGAGGTAGGTTGTGTGTGTTTTTGCAAGGATCAACAGAATGAAGGGATCAACACTCTGACATTTATTGTTAAAAAAAATACAAAACAAAACATATTTACAAAGAATGAAAAAGCAACTGTTTTCCCAGTTTTGGTGTGGAGGGTTGTTGCAGAAGCAATTGTTATTTTTGTGTGCCAAAAATAGTTTAAAAAAAAAAATTTACAAAGAAAAAAGCATATTTACAAAGAATGAAAAACCATGTCCATGTAAACGTGACTGACATACATTTGAGCAGTCACTCACAATCCTGGCACTGCTCCTTTCGGCATTTCCCACATGTATAATTTTTCTGTCTACCTAGACAAACTGCCCCTAACAGCCTCATTACCATAACAAAATGAGTGATTAGTGTATTCGGGAAAAGCGTCGGGCCAAATGACCCCTCTCTGGGTCTTCTAGGTAGACAGAAAAATGCTGGGACTTCTAGTGTTAAACAGGACAATACTGACATCTAATGGATAGCCACCGGAACACTGAAATTCAAGTATTTATTTTATGTTAATAAAATAAATATATATATATATATATATATATATATATATATATATATATATATAGCTAGAATTCATATTCATTTCATACATATATATATATATATATATATATATATATATATATATATATATATATATATATATATATATATATATATATATATATATATGTATATATATATATATATATATATATATATATATATATATATATATATATATATATATATATATATATATATATATATGTATATATATATATATATATATATATATATATATATATATATATATATATATATATATATATATGAAATATGTATGAAATACACGAGTTGGTGATTTCTAGCTGTAAAAAATCTATTATTATTATTACATTTATCATTTGTTTTCAAAACGGTTCCATTAAACCGGGACCCCAACGTTTTACTGTGGGACCCCATTTTTATGACTTGATGGGGGGTCCCTGGGGCCCCATTTTTAAAATTCCTAGCGCCAACACTGATGGAATATTGGTGCGTGCAAAACAGCAGCAGGAGGGCCGGTTCTAATACTAATGAAACATCATAGATAATTCATTCGCGGGCCGAAGCGAAGCAGCTCCACACTGTGTATGGAAACACTTAATTAGCTACCAGCCGCTTGTCAGCCGGGGGACTAAAAAATAAATACAGTGTCAAGCCAGAGGGAATCCAAACTGATCAGTAGCCTATCAAAGGGTACATTCCTAGTAATTATGGTTTCAGGCAGTTTTTGTTTGGAATTAAATGCAACAAAGATATTGGTTGGCTACTTCTTGGTTGGCGATTCGGAGGTTTTGACAACTTGTTTTGTTGGCTAACTAATTATCACTGGAGGCACGGCAAACTTGCTGCCGATGTGTCAGCGGGCTGCGCTACGGATTTATTTCAGCCAATTTATGGAGCTCTTTTTATAGGTTGAAGCTTGCACCGGGCGCTATGCTGACTCCTGCTCTAAACTGACCAGCTTCGAGCGTCGAGTCGGCGGGTTTTCTGCCGCTTTTTCCTCACCTTTTAAATGATGTGCCATCGCCTGCCACCGTGGGCACCGGCTCCCTGATGGTTTAGTCTCAGTGAGGAAGGCTTGTGTGGGTGCTCCCCAGTGATGCACATTTCCTTGTCAGCTTGCTTATTGTTCTTACAGTAGAAAACACATGTGGCAATGAATTATTACTCTCATGCTACAATGCTGCAAATGTATTTATAAGGGTGGAAAAGAAGCAATATCTGATCTATTAGGGATTGTAAAAGACAGGGGTCGACAAACCACGGCTCTAAAGCCGCATGCGGCTTTTTAGCGCCGCCCTTGTGGCTCCTTGGAAATGGCAAATATATATTTTGTTTTAATATGATTACTGTAGGAGGACAAACATGACACAAACCTTCCTAATTGTTAGAAATCCCACTGTTTATATTAAACATGCTTCACTGATGAGAGTATTTGCCGAGTGCCGTTTTGTTCTATTAATTTTGGCGGTCCTTGAACTCACCGTAGTTTGTTTACATGTACAACTTTCTCCGACACTGCCACAAAAAGACGTGTTGTATGCTGCTCCTTGGAAATGGAAAAAATATATTTTGTTTTAATATGATTACTGTAGGAGGACAAACATGTCACTAACATTACTAACTGTTAGAAATCCCACTGTTTATATTAAACATGCTTCACCGATGAGTATTTGGTGAGTGCCGTTTTGTCCTACTAATTTTGGCGGTCCTTGAATTCACCGTAGTTTGTTTACATGTACAACTTTCTCCGACGCTGCCACAGAAAGACGTGTTGTATGCTGCTCCTTGGAAATGGAAAAAATATATTTAGTTTTAATATGATTTCTGTAGGAGGACAAACATGACACTAACATTCCTAATTGTTAGAAATCCCACTATTTATATTAAACATGCGTCACTGATGAGAGTATTTGGCAAGTGCCGTTTTTTCCTACTAATTTTGGCGGTCCTTGAACTCAACGTAGTTTGTTTACATGTACAACTTTCTCCGACGCTGCCACATAAAGACGTGTTTTATGCTGCTGCTTGGAAATGGAAAAAAATATTTAGTTTTAATATACATTTCTGTAAGAGGACAAACATGACAATAACATTCCTAATTGTTAGAAATCCCACTGTTTATATTAAACATGCTTCACTGATGAGCATATTTGCAGAGTGCCGTTTTGTCCTACTAATTTTGGCGGTCCTTGAACTCACCGTAGTTTGTTTACATGTACAACTTTCTCCGACGCTGCCACAGAAAGACGTGTTGTATGCTGCTCCTTGGAAATTGAAAAAATATATTTTGTTTTAATATGGAAAAAATATATTTTGTTTTTAATATGATTTCTGTAGGAGGACAGACATGACACTAACATTCCTAATTGTTAGAAATCCCACTGTTTGTATCAAACATGCTTCACTGATGAGAGTATTTGGCGAGTGCTGTTTTGTCCTACTAATTTTGGCGGTCCTTGAACTCACCGTAGTTTGCTTACATGTACAAATTTCTCCGACACTGCCACAGAAATATGTGTTTTATGCTGCTCCTTGGAATTGGAAAACATATATTTTGTTTTAATATGGAAAAAATATATGTTCCTAACTGTTAGAAATCCCACTGTTTATATTAAACATGCGTCACTGATGAGAGTATTTGGCGAGTGCCCTTTTGTCCTACTAATTTTGGCGGTCCTTGAACTCACCATAGTTTGTTTACATGTACAACTTTCTCCGACGCTGCCACAGAAAGACGTGTTGTATGCTGCTCCTTGGAAATGGAAAAAATATATTTAGTTTTAATATGATTTCTGTAGGAGGACAAACATGACACTAACAATGCTAATTGTTAGAAATCCCACTGTTTATATTAAACATGCGTCACTGATGAGAGTATTTGGCGTGTGCCGTTTTTTCCTACTAATTGTGGCAGCCCTTGAACTCACCGTAGTTTTTTTACATGTACAACTTTCTCCGAAACTGCCACAGAAAGACGTGTTGTATGCTGCTCCTTGGAAATGGAACAATATATTTAGTTTAAATATGATTTATGTAGGAGGACAGACATGACACTAACATTCTTAATTGTTAGAAATCCCACTGTTTATATTAAATACGCGTCACTGATGAGAGTATTTGGCAAGTGGCCTTTTTTTCCTACTAATTTTGGCGGTCTTTGAACTCACCGTAGTTTGTTTACATATACAACTTTCTCCGACGCTCCCACAGAAAGACGTGTTTTATGCTGCTGGTTGGAAATGGAAAAAACATATTTTGTTTTAATATGATTTCTGTAAGAGGACAAACATGACACTAACATTCCTAATTGTTAGAAATCCCACTGTTTATATTAAACATGCTTCACTGATGAGTATTTGGTGAGTGCCGTTTTGTCCTACTAATTTTGGCGGTCCTTGAACTCACTGTAGTTTGTTTACATGTACAACTTTCTCCGACGCTGCCACATAAAGACGTGTTGTATGCTGCTCCTTGGAAATGGAAAAAACATATTTTGTTTTAATCTGGAAAACATTTATTTTGTTTTAATATGGTTTCTGGAGGACAAACATGACACTAACATTCCTAATTGTTAGAAATACCACTGTTTGTATTAAACATGCTTTACTGATGAGTGTTTGGCGAATGCCGTTTTGTCCTACTAATTTTGGCGGTCCTTGAACTCACCGTAGTTTGTTTACATGTACAACTTTCTCCGACACTGCCCCAGAAGACGTGTTTTATGCCACTCATTTTGTGAAGGCACCATTAATGCTGAAAGGTACATACAGGTTTTGGAGCAACATATGTTGCCATCCAAGCAACGTCTTTTTCATGGACGCCCCTGCTTATTTCAGCAAGACAATGCCAAGCCACATTCTGCACGTGTTACAACAGCCTGGCTTCGTAGTAAAAGAGTGGGGGTACTAGACTGGCCTGCCTGTAGTCCAGACCTGTCTCCCATTGAAAATGTGTGGGGCATTATGAAGCCTAAAATACCACAACGGAGACCCCGGACTGTTGAACAACTTAAGCTGTACGTCAAGCAAGAATGGGAAAGAATTCCACCTGAAAAGCTTCAAAAATTGGTCTACTCAGTTCCCAAAACTTTACTGAGTGTTGTTAAAAGGAAAGGCCATGTAACACAGTGTTAAAAATGCCATTTTGCCATTTTTTTGCAATGTGTTGCTGTCATTAAATTCTAAGTTAATGATTATTTGCAAAAAAAAAAAAGACGTTTCTCAGTTCCATCATTAAATATCTTGTCTTTGATACAGCACATGCCCAGGGCCGTTTTAAAAGGAAAAACCAGAAAAAAGGATTAATTCCTTCCGTAGAAAACAATATCTCAATAAGGCTGCATGTGTCCTTTGTTATAAAATAGATGACAATTATTGTAGAATAAGCAAATTTCACAGCACAAATTAATATGACAAATTTGTCTACATGAATACAATTAAGTTTAGCTGACTTGCAAGGAGACTTAGTTCAGTATCCCTCCTGAAAAGGTGCACCTGTGGGATTTAACACAATGACCACTAGTGGGCAGAAGCATCTTTTAGCCCGTATGTGGGCTCTGTACCGAGGATGTCGTTGTGGCTTGTGCAGCCCTTTGAGACACTTGTGATTTAGGGCTATATAAATAAACATTGATTGATTGATTAACCTAAACGTCCGACATTGAATGTGGACTTATAGGTATTGTCAGACCGGACATTCTACCCTGCTGACTTGGGCATGCTTCCCTTCCCTCTCTTGGCCGCCGCTGGCGTATTGATCTATTGTGAAAGGTGGTGGCTCCTAATCACTTGCGAGAGACGAATTACAATTATTAAATGACACTTCTTTTTTGACTTGTTTGTATGCTTGGGAGCGTTTGTATTTTATTTTTGTTATACAATTAGTCAGCTTCATTTAACGACTGTGGCTGGCAAACATATTCAAATCCCTTTGAAAATGTCAAATTCTGTTGCCTTACAACATATGTATCAAACTCAAGGCCCGGGGGCCATATCTGGCCCGTCACGTTAAAACTATATGGCCAGGGAAAACCTGGAAATAATATTGGAGAAGTCGCTGTCTTGCGTTCCATGGATATGCACGTCAAAGTATCCAAGCGTACAGAGTTGACAACAGATTTAATGATTTTCAACACAACCCTCAAATGATACGCTTTCTCCAGGACTTTCCAGTCTCTCTCCAAACGTCCTCCTTCTCCTGCAACCGGCCGCTCACGTACCACCTGTGAAATCTAATCACCTGCCAGCTGTGTCTCGCCGTCAGCGCATTCCCCGCCCCTACCCGATGGTGCTCGTCCTCAGCACCATGGACAGCGGCGATGACTTTTGCTCCTACAAGCGCGCTGGCCCCATCTCCCTCCACAAATATGTATCAATAAAGTACTTTATCTTTTCTTACTAAATGTATTTGTTCTTTCCATGTTGGTAAAAATGTTAAAAATTGTGGCGTAAAAGGGAGTTAGCATTTTACTTTGACAGCTTTTTTTTAATTTGCATATTACTTTAATAACAGTATGGGGTTTCTTAAAGGGGAAATCACATTTTTTTTGAATTTTGCCTATTGTTATGAAAGACATGACAACAGATGTATTTAAAAAATGGTGTTCTATTTAGTAAATAAAAGTCCGCTTACCGCGGAGCCAATTGGAGGTCTTCTATTCTGCCCTTAAAATCCAATTAAAAACCATCCAAAAACCGCCAACAATACTCCATTTACATTCCCTGACTTGAATATTAACCAACTATTAGTGATATTGTTTTTTTAATTGATAACGCACACGAACTGTAGCGCCGCCGTGATCACGAGCTTGCGTGCCAATGTTGACATGATCGACCGACTAGCTGATTCCTCGTTTCCTTGCTCGTCAAACTTTATTTTAGATCATAAATAATGGCTGTCACATGGATAGTAGATGAACAAAGACATATTACAAAGAGTTGGTACACTTTCACAGCCAATATAGAGAACTTACACTTAAACTTAGACAGACTTTATTGATCCACAAGGGAAATTGTTCCACACAGTAGCTCAGTTACAAAGGACGGAAAGGGTGAAGATGGAAAGGATAAAGCAGGTATAAAGTAGACTAAAAATGTACCATCGTAGTCGACATGAAAAGACGCTTGATTTCACCTACCCTTTTCTTCTAGAGGATTATGAGTCTTTCTTTATCTAAATGGGAATATATGAACATCATAGCAGTCTGTATCCTAATGACAGCAGCAATTGCACAGTAAGTGATGTTTAATTTGTTTGTTGGCTCTCATAAAGTCTGCAGTGAGTAATAATCAGTGATAGAGTTGAAAAAAACTGAATGTCGTGATGTTGTTTTTTAAATGAATGCACGTGTATTCCTAAAATGAGCAAAATACATTGAATACATTTTGTTTTTGCTCGTATTTTTCATCAGTTGAACTCAAAAGATCTCAAATTTTTACCATAAAAAAAATAATTATTCCTGTCAGACATTGTTCACAAATCTGTCTAAATATATGTTAGTGAGCATTTCTTCTTTCCCAGGATAATCCATCCCACCTCACAGGTGTGGGATACTGTATCCAATCAGCATGATTATTGCACAGGTGTGGCTGAGGCTGCCCACGATAAAAGGCTACTCTGAAATGTGCAGTTTTATCACACAGCACAATGCCACAGATGTCGCACGTTTTCTGACTGCAGGAATGTCCACTAAAGCTGTTGCCTGTGAATTGAATGTTCATTTCTCTACCATAAGCCGTCTCCAAAGGCATTTCAGAGAATTTGGCAGTACATCCAACCGGCCTCACTAAAAGCCCAGGACCTCCACATCCAGCAGGTGCACCTCTATAATAATTATAATGGATTAGATTTATATAGCGCTTTTCTAGACACTCAAAGCGCTTCACAGAGAAGTGAGGACCCATCATTTATTCACACCTGGTGGTGGTAAGCTACATTTGTAGCCGCAGCTGCCCTGGGGTAGACTGACGGAAGCGTGGCTGTCAGTTTGCGCCTACGGCCTCTGCGACCACCACCCATCATTCATTCAACAGTGCACTGGGGGCAAGGGTGAAGTGTCCTTGGGCAGGATTTGGCAACGGCAGTGATTCGGATGGCAAGAGGCAACCCTCAAGTTTCTGGCACGGCTGCTCTACACACCACGTACGTTCAAGACCAGCCCTCTGGACAGCTGCTGCAACAATAGGTTTGCACAACCAAAGAATTTCTGCACAACCTGTGAAAACCATCTCAGGGAAGCTCATCTGCATGCTCGTCGTCCTTATCAGGGTCTCGACCCGATTGCAATTCGTCATCGTAAACGACTTGAGTGTGCAAATGCTCACATTCGATGGTTTCTGGTACATTGAAGAGGCGTTCTATGGACGGATGAATCCCGGTTTTCACTGTTCAGGGCAGATGGCAGACAGCATGTGTGGCGTTGTGTGGGAGATGATGTCAATGTTGTGAATCGAGTGGCCCACGGTGGGGGTGGGGTTATGGTATGGGCAGGCGTATCTTATGGACAAAGGACGCAAGTGCATTTTATTGATGTCAATTTTGAATGCACATAGATACTGTGACAAGATCCTGAGGCCCATTATTGTGCCATTCACCCGAGACCATCACCTCTAGTTGCAGCATGACAATGCACGGCCCTACGTTGCAAGGATCTGTACACAATTCCTGGAAGCTGAACATGTCCCAGTTCTTGCATGGCCAGCATACTCACGGGACATGTCACCCATCGAGCATGTTTTGGATGGCGTACACGACAGCGTGATCCAGTTCCTGCCAATATCCAGCAACTTGGCAGAGCCATTGAAGAGGAGTGGACCAACATTCCACAGGCCACAATCAACAACCTGATCAACTCTATGCAAAGGAGATGTGTTGCACTGTGTGAGGCAAATGGTGGTCACACCAGATACTGACTGCTTTTCTGTATATATGTATGTATTCAAGGTTTTAGATCTTTGAGTTCAACTCATGAAAAATGGGAGCAGCATCATGAAACATGGGAGCAAAAAACCAAAAGTGTTTGTCAGGTTCAAACACTGATGACATCTATTAAACAGACTAGAAGCAAGGAATCATGCAGAGGCAGAGTTCAATTTGGCTCAATGAGGAGACACGTGTTTTGGGCTGTATTCTAGTTACAGATCCAAACTACGTTCTAAAAGTCCAGTCGGGTGCTTCCTCTATGTATTTGAAAGGTCCCTGGTTACATCACTGGAGCTGTCACTGACGGAAGGGAGTAATCTCGACAACTCCAGTTAGACACAATATATGATTATACAAAAATGCAAATGTATTGACGCTGGTGCTATCGCCCCGTCTCTGCTTTGTCTACGACCCGGTACTCAATGTTCGGCCTTGGCAGTCAGCAGGCCGAGTCTGGACACAACACTGATACGAGACGGCTGGCAATCTTTTGGATCGCCAGCTTTGTACAGATACAAAAATACAGATGATAACTATAGCAACGGCCCTTAAGCATAAAGTTGTGTGATAATGTATATACATGATTATTCTAACAGTGTTGTGTTTATATTTTTGTTGTATACGTAAATATTAAATGTGCCTGTTACTACATTATATATATATTTACAACATGTATATAATACTTTAGTGGAGGTGTTTGGATGATTTTTAAGGGCTTTATAGGCAGAAAGGAGCAACTTCCATTGGCTCACTATAAAAGTGGGTGACATTGTTATCACCAGGAAAGATGAGGTCACCTACCTAGGTTCCATTCTAGAGGCTAATCTTTCCTGTGATAAAATGGCAACCAAGGTAATCAGAAAGGTTAACCAACGAACGAGATTTCTCGACAGAATCTCCTCTCTGGTCAACAAAAGCACCATGAGGATTCTGGCGGGAACTCTCGTTCAACTCTTTTTTGATTACGCATGCACCTCCTGGTACCCTAGCACCTCCAAAACCCTCAAATCTAAACTCCAAACATCTCAGAACAAGCTAGTCAGGTTACTTCTAGACCTCCACCCAAGATCCCACCTCACTCCTACCCACTTCTCTAAAGTGGGCTGGCTCAAGGTGGAGGACAGAGTTAAACAACTTGCACTGAGCCTAGTCTATAAAATCCACCACACCTCCCGGATACCGAAGTACATGTCAAACTACTTCCTTAACGTAAATGACCGCCATAACCACAACACCAGGGGGAGCTCCACTAACCACGTTAAACCCAGATTC
The DNA here is from genome assembly GCF_033978785.1 of Entelurus aequoreus. Classification (NCBI taxonomy): domain Eukaryota; kingdom Metazoa; phylum Chordata; class Actinopteri; order Syngnathiformes; family Syngnathidae; genus Entelurus; species Entelurus aequoreus. The sequence goes on along the minus strand of NC_084748.1, from coordinate 41,159,422 downwards.
CGAACTAACAAAGGTCTTAACTCATTGTCTTTCTATGCCATATCAATGTGGAATGCGCTTCCAACAGGTATAAAAGAAAGGGCATCTCTATCCTCCTTCAAAACCGCAATAAAAGTTCACATCCAGGCAGCTACAACCCTAAACTAACACCCTCCCCGGATTGCTAATAATCAAATGCTAATAATCAAATGTAAACAATCAAATGCAGACACTTTTTCTTTTTCTTATGCCTCCTGATCTCTCTCTCTCTCTCTCTCTCTCTCTCTCTCTCTCTCTCTATGACCACTACTTGCTGTCCATATCCTACCCCCCCCCCCACCCCTGATTGTAAATAATGTAAATAATTCAATGTGATTATCTTGTGTGATGACTGTATTATGATGATAGTATATATGATAGTATATATCCGTATCATGAATCAATTTAAGTGGACCCCGACTTAAACAAGTTTCAAAACTTATTCGGGTGTTACCATTTAGTGGTCAATTGTACGGAATATGTACTTCACTGTGCAATCTACTAATAAAAGTCTCAATCAATCAATCAATCCACTGTAAGCAGACGTTTGATCACATTTATTTACTATTTAGAATGCATTGAAAAAAATACATATGTTGTCTTGTCTTTCATAGTATTTATGAATGATGGGCAAAATTCCCCAAAAAGTGCAGTTCCCCTTTAAACTTTTAGTTCATTTTGCCACAGCACATTTGATAGGTAAACATACGTCCAACAAATCCCTGATAACAACACACATTGCACAATGAACTTTGAGTGCTGGTGTGTCTGCAGCAATCCAGAGAAAACTAAGTAAATCCCAATTGCACAGCTGGCCACCACACCAAACTGAGCAATCAGGAGAGAGGAGCCTTTGTGTGAGTGGTGACCAGATGGTCATTTGCTAGTGGCTTTGCCCGATAGAAGCAAAATGGGACTAAAAAAAAACAATCCCAGAATTTCTAATTCAGACCATCACAGAACCACAACCCAATCTTGTTCCAGAAAAAAAACACTAAATCCCCCAAATATAAGTAGGCGCAGAGAGTACTATATCGACTACTATTGCGATATGTTTCAGTGCCGGGCCGTGGCATGAACACTATGTGGTTGGTTAGGTCCACAACTCCTGTGGCGGGGGCACATGATCGTTGCCTTGGCTCTTGTAAAGATTTGAATATTTTTTTCTTTCATTTGAATCAATCAGTTATACAATATAACATCATCATAGTTAAGATAGACTCAATTTTGCAGTCAGAGTTCAATCAACATAGAAATGCGGAACAGTACTACGCTTCGTACCAATGGTTTATTCCTTCTGGTAGTGGAGAATCCAGCATGCAACCCTTAACTGTTCTCTCAACACAAACTCATAGCGTCTTCAAACTCACCTTTATGCATTCACATACAGCGCCAACATTTAGGAACCAAATCTGTTCGTGGCAGTATTGGATATATTCATGTTTAAATTTCACTTTTTAAACTTGTAGTACATAACCGTGGTGTGTTCAAGGGACCCTTGATAAAAGTTTGAAACAGAAGTATCATCTCGTTTTAAAGACTGGGAAGATTAATCCCCAGTGGATGCACTAATAACATTGTAATAATAACGTATTATTATGATTATTATTCAATCATCAATCAATCAAAGTTTACTTATATAGCCCTTAATCAAAGATGTCTCAAAGGGCTGCACAAGTCACAACGACATCCTCGACTCAGATCCCACATCAGGGCAAGAAAAAACTCAAACCAATGGGCACAATGAGAAACCTTGGAAGGGATCCCCAACCCCCTTTGGGTGACCGGTGCAATGTATGCCAAGTGGATACGGTTAATAATGTGAGAGTCCAGTCCATAGTGGGGCCAGCAGGGGATCATCTTGCATGTTGACAAGTCGGGGCGCCGAGACGTCACGGACTGATGCACAGAGGAGTGGTCCAACCCGGGTCCCAACTTGGAACAGCTAGCGCGTCCTCCGTGGAGGCTAATCCGTGGTACCTGGTAATCTATCCACGCAGGAGAGAGTGGCAGAGCAGAAAAGGGAGATGACAGATCAACTGGTCTAAAAAAGGGTCTATTTAAAGGCTAGACTAGTATACAAATTAGTTTTAAGATGAAAGTTAAATGCTTCTACTGAGGCAGCATCTCTAACTCTCACCGGTAGGCAGAGGTGGGACCAAGTCATTGCTTTGCAAGTCACAAGTAAGTCTCAAGTCTTTGCCCTCAAGTCTCGAGTCAAGTCCCGAGTCAAGACAGGCAAGTCCCGAGTCAAGTCCAAAGTCAAGACTGGAAAGTCTCAAGTCGAGTCCCAAGTCCTGCATTTTGAGTTTCGAGTCCTTTCAAGTCCTTTTAACCACAGACTAATATTTTTACACAGATTGTGTATGCTTTTAAAACGCTGTATGTATTTATTAAAACAAGTGCATTTGAAATTGCAGGAAAAAAAATAGTGCTGACATTGCAATTCATAATAGCACTATTAACAGTAATTTTAATAGTTTAAACAATTTTAAACATTTAGCTCATTCCTTTACAGAATAAACACATTTGCAAAAACAAACATTAACATACTATTGGTTGTATTTTATGAAAATAATATTACCACAGAGTTGAGAAGGAGCAAAGATCTTCAATATTTGTATGTGAAAATCACAAATAAATCTTCTGGGGGAGGATGACGCCCCTACAGGGGTTTGGTTTACAAACTTTCAGCCCCACCTAAAACAAAATTCACCAGCCGCCACTGATTATGATGCATTCTCATTTTAGGCAAAATATAAGACAATACTTTCTTAACAGTATAATTGTAACCAGGAATAAGTCTTCAAGTAACAATATTCAAATACTAACATTGTTGGGTAAAACAGCATTTGGTTTTATTCTGAATGTAGTGAAACAAATTGGTGGTTTTAGCTGATATAAAGACTTTCAGGTGTTTATATATGTTGAAGTATTTGGCAGACGCTTTTATCCAAAGTGACATACATAAAAAATACATACATAACAATCACTGTAAACATGATAATTTAAGGGAAGAATGTAATACAAAATATCAATACAAAGTGTCAAGACAGAATAAACTCTCTGCTGCTGCAGCAACAGAGATACAGTCTATAGGTCCCTAAAATATATAGATATCTAATGTATTCATACATTGTTTATGTAGGATATACGCATGTATGTATAACCTAATCATATTGTTTCTTCAATTTAAAAATAGCTTACCGTTTTTTCCCCCTTCTCTGGGATTATATTCCCAGTTTTGATCTCGGACGTCTGGTCACTTATAGCGTATAAGAATATTATATTACTGTTAAGCAAACTATGAATAATAAAACTTGCCAAAACATGTGTCCGTTATCATAGCTACACTTATGACAAAAAACCGTGTGAAAATCAGTGGTATTCAGTGAGGTAAAATGAATTAAATGCGCTGACAGTTCATTGCTCCTGACAAATGAATTGCACTGAGTGGAGCGGATCACCACTCCAAGATGGCGGCCCCGCGTCTCGTCTGCGCCAGTAGGCAGTAGCGCTCGATGCTGCGTACCCTTAAAACATGTCTATGGTTATAACGTTAGCAGTGAGTTTACAGCCTCACTGATTTAACTACACAGCAAATAAAAGTCATGTTACTTAGCCAATAAACGTTATCTTACATTCAAAACTTACCCTTCTTTGGGCAACTTCAAATGTCGAACGAAGTTGGAAGTTGTTGCGTCTCCGTCTGTAATATTCGAACTGCGTGATTTGCATACGCAATTCGTTTTTTGTTGACCAAGTCGTAGTTTTTATACCCGAACGAAACCAACTTTGGCATAATTGTTTCTCTCTGCCGCATTGTTTGACAACTCTTGTTCGGTGGTTGTCCTGCATCTTGATTGGATGAATGCTGTGTGATGAAAACAATGTATAACTAATTTGATTGGCTGTTGTACTGACAGCACACCAGCTGACAGGCAGCACACACGCTGATAGACAGACAGACACGTACAAAATGAAAGATACGGAGCGCTCCCAAATAACTTTTTAAGCTTTGGGTTTTGGGGAAAGTAGCAAGTCATGTCAAGTCAAAAGGCTCAAGTCCAAGTGAAGTCACAAGTCATTGATGTTAAAGTCTAAGTCGAGTTGCAAGTCTCTTTACATTTTGTCAAGTCGAGTCTAAAGTCATCAAATTCATGACTCGAGTCTGACTCGAGTCCAAGTCATGTGACTCGAGTCCACACCTCTGCCGGTAGGGCATTCCAGACTACAGGAGCCCAAATAGAAAACGCTCTAAGCCCACAGACACTTTTTGGGCTGTGGGAATCACTAATAAGCCAGAGTTCTTTGAACACATATTTCTGCCTGGGACATATGGTACAATACAATCAGTGAGATAGGATGGTCGATCTCAGTGTCGATGGTGGACAAAATGGGACAGATTTTAGAGATATTACTGAGATGAAAGAAAACTGTTTTAGTGACTCAAATGAGAGAGTTGGGTCGAGGATAATATCGAGATTCTTTACTGAGTCAGTTTGTATAATTGTTTTGTTGTCAAATGTTAAGGTGGTATTACAAACCCAGTTTCCATATGAGTTGGGAAATTGTGTTAGATGTAAATATAAACGGAATACAATGATTTGCAAATCATTTGCAACCCATATTCAGTTGAATATGCTACAAAGACAACATATTTCATGTTCGAACTGATAAAACGTTTTTTTTTGCAAATAATCATTAACTTTAGAATTTGATGCCAGCAACATGTGACAAAGAAGTTGGGAATGGTGGCAATAAATACTGATAAAGTTGAGGAATGCTCATCAAACACTTATTTGGAACATCCCACAGGTGAACAGGCTAATTGGGAACAGGTGGGTGCCATGATTGGGTATAAAAGTAGATTCCATGAAATGCTCAGTCATTCACAAACAAGGATGGGGCGAGGGTCACCACTTTGTCAACAAATGCGTGAGCAAATTGTTGAACAGTTTAAGAAAAACCTTTCTCAACCAGCTATTGCAAGGAATTTAGGGATTTCACCATCTACGGTCCGTAATATCATCAAAGGGTTCAGAGAATCTGGAGAAATCACTGCAGGTAAGCAGCTAAGCCCGTGACCTTCGATCCCTCAGGCTGTACTGCATCAACAAGCGACATCAGTGTGTAAAGGATATCACCACATGGGCTCAGGAACACTTCAGAAACCCACTGTCAGTAACTACAGTTGGTCGCTACATCTGTAAGTGCGAGTTAAAACTCTCCTATGCAAGGCGAAAACCGTTTATCAACAATACCCAGAAACGCTGTCGGCTTCGCTGGGCCTGAGCTCATCTAAGATGGACTGATACAAAGAGGAAAAGTGTTATGTGGTCCGACGAGTCCACATTTCAAATTGTTTTTGGAAACTGTGGACGTCGTGTCCTCCGGACCAAAGAGGAAAATAACCATCCGGATTGTTATAGGCGCAAAGTTGAAAAGTCAACATCTGTGATGGTATGGGGGTGTATAAGTGCCCAGGACATGGGTAACTTACACATCTGTGAAGGCGCCATTAATGCTGAAAGGTGCATACAGGTTTTGGAGCAACATATGTTGCCATCCAAGCAACGTTACCATGGACGCCCCTGCTTATTTCAGCAAGACAATGCCAAGCCACGTGTTACATCAACGTGGCTTCATAGTAAAAGAGTGCGGGTACTAGACTGGCCTGACTGTAGTCCAGACCTGTCTCCCATTGAAAATGTGTGGCGCATTATGAAGCCTAAAATACCACAACGGAGACCCCCGGACTGTTGAACAACTTAAGCTGTACATCAAGCAAGAATGGGAAAGAATTCCACCTGAGAAGCTTAAAAAATGTGTCTCCTCAGTTCCCAAAATGTTTACGGAGTGTTGTTAAAAGGAAAGGCCATGTAACACAGTGGTGAACATGCCCTTTCCCAACTACTTTGGCACGTGTTGCAGCCATGAAATTCTAAGTTAATTATTATTTGCAACAAAAAAAAATAAAGTTTATGAGTTTGAACATCAAATATCTTGTCTTTGTAGTGCATTCAATTGAATATGGGTTGAAAAGATTTGCAAATCATTGTATTCCGTTTATATTTATATCTAACACAATTTCCCAACTCATATGGAAACGGGGTTCGTACATACATACATACATACATACATACACTACCGTTCAAAAGTTTGGGGTCACATTGAAATGTCCTTATTTTTGAAGGAAAAGCACTGTACTTTTCAATGAATATAACTTTAAACTAGTCTTAACTTTAAAGAAATACACTCTATACATTGCTAATGTGGTAAATGACTATTCTAGCTGCAAATGTCTGGTTTTTGGTGCAATATCTACATAGGTGTATAGAGGCCCATTTCCAGCAACCATCACTCCAGTGTTCTAATGGTACAATGCGTTTGCTCATTGGCTCAGAAGGCTAATTGATGATTAGAAAACCCTTGTGCAATCATGTTCACACATCTGAAAACAGTTTAGCTCGTTACAGAAGCTACAAAACTGACCTTCCTTTGAGCAGATTGAGTTTCTGGAGCATCACATTTGTGGGTGTCAATTAAACGCTCAAAATGGCCAGAAAAAGAGAACTTTCATCTGAAACTCGACAGTCTATTCTTGTTCTTAGAAATGAAGGCTATTCCACAAACTTTTGAACGGTAGTGTACATACATACATACGTACATACATCCATATATAATAAAACATAGAGCAAAATGTCCCCCTTGTGGTTCTGTGCCGTCACAACTCCCTCATGTATACATAACAGTTAAATCACCAAAAATTATTCCCGGGCGCGGCCACCGCTGCTGCTCACTGCTGATGGGGCAAACGCAGAGGATAATCTCACCACACTTGGTGTGTGTGTGTGAGAATCATTGGTACTTTCACTTTTTTTTTTTGTTCAGAAAAAGGTCTCGCTCTATGCCCTTGTGCCATCAGGTCTTTTGTGTCGTCTTCCATGAAATGTCAATCCTCTGCAGGTCTGGCCGAGCGGCAGCCAGTTGTCTCCCCTTCCGGTGGATTGGACGGGCGCCCTGTGTCTGACAGGCTTTGGCACATTACTTTTTTGTGCTCCGGCGGCACCGGCGCCACTTGGCAGGAGAGCAACTCTTTCAATGTGTTTCCATTATCTTCTGCTGTACTCTTGCCGTTTTATTGCTGCCATTTCTGACTTTCCAATTTGGAGGTGGACGGCGAAGGTGCAACAATGTCACTTGGCGCACAGCCGCGGAGGCTTTGATGCGCAACGGTGTACGTTATCAAAACGAGCACGGCTCTCCGGCATGCGCAAACTTCTTCCTCATTTCATATCCGGTGTGTTTGTTTGTCCCCGTCGCTCCCTATGCCGTACTTCCATCGTCTGTCAGTCTGTTAGCTGGTGATTCAGTCAGTCATGCAGTCAAATCACTTTGTTGTCAGATGTTCTCCGTCGGGATAAAGGATGATGATGGCTTTTGCCTATCAAGTGTCGGGGGGCTGTCATCGCCAAGCAGCGCTAATGACACACGCGGAACAGGTGGAGGTTTGTGACATTGAAGTCTCCTGCACTGTCATGTAACTTGAATTCTCCCTCGACAGATGCTGACTGACAGGTCTCTTTTTTTTTTTGGAGCGCTGTTGACGACATGTTGAGTTTTTTTAGGGAATGGTCTGATGGCGACTGTCACCGCACACTTCTACGTGATGGATTAGCCGTGACTTTTTTATATCCGTTATAAACCCGGTGACTTATGAGACGAGTCATTACTAAACTGTGATTTCTTTAAAGCGGGTTGAAAGGTTTCTGTGTAAAATACAGACTGTCACATCGCCATATATCACGTGTTTAATATAACTCATATAATCAGACCTAACTCTTGCTAATCAAAGACATTATCATGAACTAAATAAAATATGAAACCACAATAGATGATTAACCTTTTGTGTAATGCATCGCATAAACATCATAAAAAAAAAAAAAATTAGATTGATCTACAAAACCCACAAGGTACGTTGTGTAAATCGTAAATAAAAACAGAATACAATGATTTGCAAATCCTTTTCAACCTATATTCAATTGAATAGACTGCAGAGACAAGATACTTAACGTTCGAACTGGAAAACGTTGTTATTTTTCGCAAATATTAGCTCATTTGGAATTTGATGCCTGCAACATGTTTAAAAAAAAAACGGCACTGCACTGCAAAAAGTCAGTGTTCAAAAACAAGAAAAAAAAAATACAAAAATTAGGGGTGTTTTATTTGAACTAAGCCAGGGGTGTTCAAACGTTTTCCACTGAGGGCCGCACACTGAAAAATCAAAGCAAGCGGGGGCCATTTTGATATTTTTTATTTTAAAAACCAATACAATATATGTATAAAAAAAATATACATTTAGGCCTCCACTCAGACTTGATACCGGAGGGTTTAGGTTAAAAAAAAAAAAAAAAAAATGTCATTATTTAGTATTATTATTATTATTATTATTATTATTATTCAAAGTTTAAATATCTAGATCAACATTAGGTATATCTGTCAATATAATGTTTTTTTTTAATTTTATATTTAAGTTATATGCCCTTTTTGTCAAAGAAAACCCAGTTTTCTATGGAAAAAACACAAAATATGAAATATTTTTCCCCAATAAAATTTGAAAGTGGAACATTTCAGATTATATAATAATTGGAGCTCATAACATAACTCATAACAGCATTGATTTTAATTTATTATTATTTTTTGAGCAATGACGCTTAAAAAAAAAAAAAAGTCCCACTAAAATTATTGGGGATCCAAAAGGGTCCTGATCAGTAAAGTGTTAAAAAATAAATCGTCATTTTTTTTTTAAACTGTTAACACAATAGTCTTGAGATCTTGTTACTTGTATTGTTGTTTATTATGTTCCTTGTTTGTTCATTTTAGGCCCTTCTTTAAAAAAATAAACAACGGTTTTTTATATTGCAAACACAAAATATGAAACATTTTCCCCAAAAAATATCTTAAAGTGGAATATTTAATGTGACCTAATTGGAGCCTTGAATAGGTCAATAATTCATAATAACATTGTTTTTTATTCATTATTATGTTTTAAAGAAAGAAACAGCCTGCATGACAGCTTAGTGTTATTAGAGTCAACATAGCAACATTTTATTGTCACCTGTTTACTCTTTTATACCACTTTTTATGTTTTTTATTTTTTTTATTGTATTTTTAGAATGTGCCGTGGGGCCGTTAAAAAATTACCTGCGGGCCGTGAATGGCCCCTGGGCCGCACTTCGGACATCCCTGAACTAAGCAAAATTATCTGCCAATAGAACAAGAAAATTCAGCTTGTCAAGACTTTCCAAAACAAGTAAAATTAGCTAACCTCAATGAACCCAAAAATACCTTAAAATAAGTATATTCTCACTAATAACAAGTGCACTTTTCTTGGTAGAAAAAAAAAGAGACCTTTTTGTTCAATATGTTGAAAAATATTCTTAAATTAAGTAAATCCTAGTGCCATTATCTTGACATAACGATATGCGCTCGGTATCATGATTTTTTTTTTTCATGCCTGAAGTAAGAAATTATTACTTTAAAAAAGTAGTTTTATACTTGTGAGTGTTGACGACACAGCTTTACAACAGTTGGTATTCTAGTTTCAAGCATGTTTTACTCAATATAGGTCATAAAATCTCAGCTACTAGCTGTAATATCTTACTGAGATCATTTAGGACCAAAACACTTAAAACAAGTAAAACACTCCAACATAAAATCTGCTTAGTGTAGTGAGAAAAATTATCTTATCAGACAGAAAATAAGCAAATATCACCTTTATTTAAAATATTTAATCTTACTTCAATTTCAGTTTTTGCAGTATGTCAGGTCTAGATCAAGAATAGGACTCAGATGGAGAGTGGAGAACAATCCAGCAGGCTTTTATTTTGAATGTTACTTTTTCACCTCCAGAGTCAGGGCAATACAACAATGGCTATATCTGACAACTAGCCAAAAAGGTTCCACAAAAAGGGAACCGAAAATCCCTCCGAAAGGAGGAAACAAAAATACCAATCGCGAACTATACTTAGCACGGAATACAACTATGAAATGTATCCATAACAAAAAACTCTCCAATAGGAAGGGGGAAACAATGGCTATAAAACGTCTACACTGTTTCTGATTTAGAAAAATAGTTCACAAAAATCCGGTCCAAAAATTGAGAAAAAGCAGGAACTGTAAGAATAAACTGAAACTCACCGGTTCGACTGCAAAATGTTATAACCAAAATCACTCTGCTTAGGAGGAGAAAAGGAAACTCAAAATACCAACAAGGGAATTTAGGATCAGGATACTCAAAGTAAGATGAGACAAGGCTTGGGCATGAAGCTGGAGATGTACGAGAGAACAAGACATTCTGGCACAGAACAAAGGGAGGCGTAGGCTTATAAGACACATGGGGTTAATGGGGAACAGGTGGAAACAATCAGGGATCAGGGATGACGTCAGACTGATGACACAAAAGGAAGGGCAAGTGACCTGAAAAGAGATGAGAGTTACTTTTCAAACTAAAACATGAAATTCACAAGACAGAAAAAAACCAAGACAAGACATCCCTCTCCACGGTGTGACAGGCACAAGTGGCAAAAAAGACTGATAAAGTTGAGGAATGCTCATCAAACCCATATTTGGAACACCCCAGAGGTGAACAGGCTAATTGGGAACAGGTGGGTGCCATGATTGGGTGTAAAAGTAGATTCCATGAAATGCTCAGTCATTCACAAAAAGGATGGGACGAGGGTCACCACTTTGTGAACAAATGCGTGAGCAAATTGTCCAACAGTTTAAGAACAACATTTCTCAACGAGCTATTGCAAGGAATTTAGGGATTTCACCATCTACGGTCCGTAATATCATCAAAAGGTTCAGAGAATCTGGAGAAATCACTGCACATAAGCGATGATATTACGGACCTTCGATCCCTTAGGCGGTACTGCATCAAAAAGCGACATCAGTGTGTAAAGGATATCACCACATGGGCTCAGGAACACTTCAGAAAACCACTGTCAGTAACTACAGTGTGTCGCTACATCTGTAAGTGCAAGTTAAAACTCTACTATGCAAATCGAAAGCTATTTATCAACAACACCCAGAAACGCTGCTAGCTTCACTGGGCCCGAGCTCATCTAAGATAGACTGATGCAAAGTGTAAAAGTGTTCTGTGGTCTGACGAGTCCACAATTCAAATTGTTTTTGGAAACTGTGGACGTCGTGTCATCTGAAACAAAGAAGAAAAGAACCATCCGGATTGTTATAGGCGCAAAGTTCAAAAGCCAGCATCTGTGATGGTATGGGGGTGTATTAGTGCCCAAGACATGGGTAACTTACACATCTGTGAAGGCACCATTAATGCTGAAACGTACATACAGGTTTTGGAGCAACATATGTTGCCATCCAAGCAACGTTATCATGGACGCCCCTGCTTATTTCAGCAAGACAATGCCAAGCCACGGGTTACAACAGCGTGACTTCATAGTTAAAGAGTACGGGTACTAGACTGGCCTGCCTGTAGTCCAGACCTGTCTCCCATTGAAAATGTGTGGCGCATTATGAAGCCTAAAATACCACAACAGAGACCCCCGGACTGTTGAACAACTTAAGCTGTACATCAAGCAAGAATGGGAAAGAATTCCACCTGAAGAGCTTCAAAAATCGGTCTCCTCAGTTCCCAAACATTAACTGAGTGTTGTTAAAAGGAAAGGCCATGTAACACAGTGGTTTAAATGCCCCTTTGCCAACTTTTTTGCAGTAAATGATTATTTGCAAAAAATAAAATGTTGTTTATCAGTTTGAACATTAAATATCTTGTCTTTGCAGTCTATTCAATTGAATATAAGTTGAAAAGGATTTGCAAATCATTGTATTCTGTTTTTATTCACCATTTACACAATGTGCCAACTTCAGTGGTTTTTGGTTTTGTACTTTGCATACAAATGTTCAGCACTATTCTAATAAAAAAAAGACCACAGCAATCAGTACCGGTGTCCTGATACAACTTTTTTTTATTTCCCATACGATACTGATATGTCAGCATTGAATATTGGCTGATACTGATATTGATCCAATATGATATCAGCATGACTCATAATAGGGATAAACGGTAATAATTATGATTGCGGTAAAACTTCTGACAGTTTAGATGATAATTTTTTTTTAAATCAAAACTATCGAATAAACGTGATCGATAACTGCACTTTGATAAGCTCACTAGCCTAATGCTAACATGAAAATAAGAAACATTAATGGCTTTTCCTATTATGAAACAACATACCTCAATTCAAACCTGTATTGATGCATTACTGTCTGAAAAACAAAGCTATTTAATTGTGCACACTGAACCTACAAGCCAGGTTCTCTTAGAGCCTAGGTGTCAAAGTCAAGATCCGGCCCGCAAATTAATTATCTATAGCCCTCGGGATGATAGTTGATTAGTATTAGAACGCACGCACCAATACACCATTCCCCACAATGCAACGGTAGCCGGCGAACTCACTACAGCGCCGCAAGTGGGCCTCGGCTTCATTATCCTTCAGCATTCAGGGCAGATGTCAACTTTGAGCAACCCCCCTCCCCAATAATGGCTGAACGGAAGGTGGACGGTGAGAACAGGGGGTTTCGAGCCAGGTGGGAGGCAGAGTACATGTTCACGCAGGTAAAAGGCAAACCTGTGTGTCTTCTCTTTGGAGAAAGTGTAACTGTAATGAAAGAATATCATCTAAGAAGGCACTATGAAACGTCTAAGAAACACAAAGACAAGAATATGGACACGGAACAAAGGCTACAGAAGGTGGGAGAATTAAAACAAGGTCTTAAGTGCTGGCAGGCTCTGCTCATAAAAACCACATCACACAGCTATGGTGTCGTCTTGATACCTGACACCGTGTTTAATTATAATTTAATAATATTTGAATGATGACAAATGAATGTGTTGTGGCAGTATGCAGATTTCACCAATACAGCGGTTTGTGGAAACAATCGGTTGCTTTTCCAAACATTTTTAATAAACTGCCAATGTTAGAATGCTAAACAGGAAGTGCTTAAAGTTTAATGGCTTGGTAAAAATACTGAAACAAAGTCTAATGTCATTGTGATACTATACCATACCATACCAACTTTATTTATAAAGCCCTTTAAAAACATCTTCAGGGTGTTTTTGAAACTGTATCCAATTTTTTGTGTCCTGGGCATGACGTTAAAGTGCATCCGGCAGTGGAGGCTCCTCTATGGGGTCTTGGGGCACTAGGAGGTTAACCCCTTTACTACTGTTACCCCAGGTGGCCCTTGGCAAGGGCCTAGTACCTGGCTGCCCCCTAGCCAGAGATACGGTGAAGACCTCAACGGCGGAGCAGGCGGAAGACGGTAGATGTAAGAACTACCACAACGGCTGCGATGGCGGAAGAAGGCACCCCCACATCCATGTGGGCCCAGTTATGAGGAAATAACGACCCAAGACCTCAACGGTGGAACAGGCGGAGGATGATTGCTAACCCTATGGAGCGTCACAATGGCCGGGATGGCAGTTGAAGGCTGGAGCAGAAAAGGGTCCCCAGTCGTCTTGAACTCCATGCCACTGGACCCTGACCCGGATCTGTCAAGGATTGTGTGGTGACTGTCTGTGCACCAGTCTCCCCACGTTAAACTAAGTCACGCACAGGCATCCTCCATAAAGGGATACCCCCCTACCAGGAGGACTGTCATACTCGCTTCGAGTGACCACCGATGATCATGACCATTTTTTTCCTCCGAGTTTTCAATTTACGTCAAGGGTTTTGGCAAGAGGATTATTTGTAGTATGTACATTTTCAGAATGTACTTTATTTTATTTTTGGCCAAAGTAAGACGAAGAAAATCATCTGAAAAAGTATTTATTTTTAAGTTATTTTGCCATGATTTTACCAGTCCGGCCCGCGCGGGAATAGATTTTCCTTCAGGCGGCCCCTGTGATAAAATGAGTTTGACACCTAGGTCTTAGAGTGAGTGATCGAGGATTACGAGACGGAGTTGTTTATACCGTGCTTCCAAGGACCGTAGAAAAGAGGACGACGACACAAAGCCTGCCGGAAATAGTAACAAGAAATGTTATGGGTTACACACTTTTCATTTAAACAAATCTTAAAGTGCTACAGTACAAACCAATATTTTAAACAGTACACGACATATAAAATACAAAAACTAAAACACTTATCAGTGAATTATAACATACAATACATCCCAAACTTATACATACTTTTAGGACTTGTTTTGTAGTCTGGAATGTTAGAAAAGACATGATCAAGTCGTATTACCGTATTTTCTGGACCATAGGGCGCACCGGATTATATGGCGCACTGCCGATGAGGGGTCAAGTCAGGTCTTTTTTCATAAAAAAAGGCGCACCGGATTATAGGGTGCATTAAAGGGGTCATTTTATTCAATTTTTTTCTAAATTGAAAACACTTCCTTGTGGTCTCCATCAGTGTTTTTCAACCACTGTGCCGTGAGATACAGTCTGGTGTGCCTTGGAAGATGATCTAATTTCACCTATTTCGGTTAAAAATATTTTTTGCAAACCAGTAATTATAGTCTGCAAATGAAGTGTTGTTGTTGAGTGTTGGTGCTGTCTAGAGCTCGGCAAAGTAACCGTGTAATACTCTTCCATATCAGTAGGTGGCAGCCGGGAGCTAATTGCTTTGTGGATGTCGGAAACAGCGGGAGGCTGCGTGCAGGTCAAAAGGTATCTAATGCTTAAACCAAAAATAAACAAAAGGTAAGTACCCCTAAGAAAAGGCATTGAAGCTTAGGGAAGGCTATGCAGAACGAAACTAAAACTAAACTGGCTACAAAGGAAACAAAAACAGAATGCTGGACGACAGCAAAGACTTACTGTGGAGCAAAGACGGCGTCCACAATGTACATCCAAACATGACATACCAATCAAAAGATGTCCCCCACAAAGAAGAATAAAAACAACTGAAATATTATTGATTGCTAAAACAAAGTAGATGTAGGAAATATCGCTCAATGGAAGACATGAAACTGCTACAGGAAAATACCAAAAAAAGAGAAAAAGCCACCAAAATAGGAGCACAAGACAATAACTAAAACACTACACACACAGGTAAACTGCAAAAAACTAAATAAGTCACAGCATGATGTGACAGGTGGTGACAGTACACCTACTTTGAGACAAGAGCTATACTGATCTATGGTTGGTTATGGTTTGAATTCATATCCAACAATTGCGACAACGACTTTTTACTGTCAACTGAGTTTATTTTTTTAATGATTTCTGCTGGTGGTGTGCCTCCGCATTTTTTCAAAGCAAAAAATGTGCCTGGGCTCAAAAAAGGTTGAAAAACATGTAATGGTGGTTATTTGGTCAAAATGTTGCATAGATGATGTTTTACAGATTATATTCAAGTCGTTTTCTGACAGTCGCTTCAAGATGTGCCGTTTTGTGGGCGGTCTTATTTACGTGGCTCACCTTCGACAGCGTCTTCTCCCCGTCATCTTTGTTGTAGCGGTGTAGCGTGCAATGACGGGGGTGGAAGAAGTGTCAAAAGATGGAGCTAACTGTTTTAATGACATTCAGACTTTAGTTCAATCAATAACAGAGCAGCATCTCCTCATCCGTGGCTCACTAGTGCAACAACAACGCCGGAAATATACCCCGTGAAAAAACATCCGACCGGAACTCTCTAATAACTAAAGTTTCTTGGGTGAATTATGTAAACTCACTACACCGGTAGTTTTTAGCGCTTCCATAGCGAGATATAAGTTAGATTTTTACACTACTTTATATTAGATATGGCAACAGCGGAGGATGAATGTCACATAATAAGAAGATAGAGGACAAGAAAAAGCTTATCGACTACGGCATCGGCACGGACTACAGTGGCGGAAGTGCGCACATTTTCAGGACTAATGCAGATCTCAAATACACATCAGCAGGTACCAAAAGGTAAGAAAAGTTGGTTTTGCATAATATTGTGAAACAAAACGCCAGCTAATATGTCTGCTAATGGGTGCCATTTTGTGGTCCTTATACACACACCATAGTAATACTTGTATCTCTGACTCAAGCGGTGCGGCTTCAAAGTCATACTAAAACATGTTGACAGATTTTTGAGTGCCGTGTGTAATGTTCTTTTATTTTCAATGGAACTGTGGAGGGAGATGTAGCCAGCGCTGCCTGAAGGAGCAAAAGTCACCGCCTCTGTCCATGGTGCTGAGGACAGAGCACCATCAGACGGGGGGGCGTGGCAGTGCTGACGGCGAGACACAGCTGGCAGGTGATTAGATTTCACAGGTGGTATGTGGTAATCTAATCATATGTTGTCTTTAACAGTAAGCGGCCGGGACCAGGAGGGGAGAGAGGATACGGAGAGAAAACTTTTGGAGGGAAAACTTTTGTTGAGAACATTATCATTAAAAACCTTGTTAAACCTGCACACTTGGCTCCGGTGCCGTGTCTGACAGTGGGACAGCTAGGAAGCGACTTTCACAGGAACAAATAAAGTTTTGGTGTTGTTCACTAGCGTCATATTGCAGTCTACACGTAACTCTTATGTATGACTGCCATCTACTTGTCACACTTATTATTGCACCATGTACTGTCATGTTTGTGATCATGTTTTGTTTAAAGGCCTACTGAAATTATTTTTTTTTATTTAAACGGGAATAGCAGATCCATTCTATGTATCATACTTGATCATTTCGCGATATTGCCATATTTTTGCTGAAAGGATTTAGTAGAGAAAATCGACGATAAAGTTCGCAACTTTTGCTCGCTGATAAAAAAGCCTTGCCTGTACCGAAAGTAGCATGACGTCACATGAGGTAATATTCCTCACAATTTTCCTTTGTTTACAATGGAGCGAGAGAGATTCGGAGCGACAAAGCGACAATTACCCCATTAATTTGAGCGAGGATGAAAGATTTGTGGATGAGGAACGTTAGAGTGAAGAACTAGAGGCAGTGCAGGACGTATCTTTTTTCGCTCTGACCGTAACTTAGGTACAAGCTGGCTCATTGGATTCCACACTCTCTCCTTTTTCTATTGTGGATCACGGATTTGTATTTTAAACCACCTCGGATACTATATCCTCTTGAAAATGAGAGCCGAGCACGCGAAATGGACATTCACAGTGACTTGTATCTCCACGACAATACATCGGTGACACACTTAGCTACTGAGCTAACGTGATAGCATCATTCTCAAATGCAGATAGAAACAAAATACATAAATCCCTGACTGGAAGGATAGACAGAAGATCAACAATACTATTAAACCATGTACATGTAACTACACGGTTAATTATTCTCAGCCTGGCAAAGCTTAACAATGCTGTTGCTAACGACGCTAAGGCTAACTTAACAACTTAGCAAACGGACCTCACAGAGCTATGATAAAAACATTAGCGCTCCACCTACGCCAGCCAGCCCTCATCTGCTCCTCAACAGCCGTGCTCACCTGCGTTCCAGCGATCGACGGCGCGACGAAGGACTTCATCCGTGGGTTTGGCGGCTAGCATCGGCTAGGCGTCTGCTATCCAAGTAAGTAGTCCTTGTTGTGTTGCTACAGCCAGCCGCTAATACACCGATCCCACCTACAACGTTCTTCTTTGCAGCCTCCATTGTTCATTAAACAAATTGCAAAAGATTCACCAACACAGATGTCCAGAATACTGTGGAATTATGAAATGAAAACAGAGCTTTTTCTACGGGCTCCAAATACTTCCCTTGTCCTCGTGACGTCACACGCATACGTCAGCATATGAAAACGTTTTTAACCGGAAGTGTGGCGGGAAATTTAAAATTGCACTTTATAAGTTAACCCGGCCGTATTGGCATGTGTTGCAATGTTAAGATTTCATCATTGTTATATAAACTATCAGACTGCGTGGTCGGTAGTAGTGGCTTTCAGTAGGCCTTTAAGTTATGTTCTGTTTGGTTTTTGGACTATTTTTAGTTCCTGTTTTCACTCCCTTGCTTTGTTACCATGTCAACCCATTAGTTGCACCTGTTTCCACGTTCGGACTCACACACTTGTCATCAATCATGTCACTAGTATTTAAGCCTGTCCTTTTCAGTTAGTCTGTCTGGCGACATTATCCTAGTCACTCATGCCTGTTCATAGTTGCATGTTGATGTCTATTTCATGCTCCGCTCCTGCCACAATAAGTGTTGTTTGTTTTATGTTCATAGTTTTGCCTTTGTGCTAGTTTATTTTTTTCTTAGCCAAGTTTATCTCCGCCTTGAGCGCGCCTTTTGTTTGTACCCCTTTTGCAGTTAGTGTTAAAATAAAGATGTATTTACCTTCACGCCACGTCCGCTCCAATTCCTTTGCATTCCGGGAAAACAAACCATCCCATAGTCCACGTCGTGACATGTACCAAATAAAATTGCTTCGAGGTCGGTAAGCATAACCAGAATTATTCCGTACATTAGGCGCACCGGGTTATAAGGCACACTGTCGATTTTTGAGAAAATGAAAGGATTTTAAGTGCGCCTTATAGTCCTAAAAACACGGTACTTAATTAGGATACAATACTTGTCTTTTTGCTAATATCGGCACGATATCTGAAATCAATATGGGATCGGGATACCCCAAGTAAACACTGATATAGTATCAAATATATCAAGTCAATATCATTGCATTGCTTTTTTAGGGTCCTAATGTTTGTGTTTAATTTCATGCATTGCCTGCTCAAAGTTGTGAAAGCCATTGAACGCAGCAAACTGTGTGAAGGCCCTCCTTGAAATGTTCACATCCAGTACCATACGGTAGGCAGTACATTGTGACCAACAAATGTAGCATCTCAGTTTTCTATTCAAATTATTGAATTTAATTGAAAAATAACAAATGAAATATGTGCAAACATTAAAGCCATTTGTTGACAATCTCCTTCAATAGCTCAGGTCCCCCATAAATTATTGAGGTGACCTTTCTTAAAAGTGCACTTGTGTCAAAATCAATCCAAATCACGTGTTTGAAGAAGCACACACCTGTCAATAGGAGACTGGATTGGATGATTAACAGTATGCATGGCTAAAAAAAAAGTTTCATTAAAAAAAATGTGCAATTAGTGGAGAGCAGCCTTTGTTTTAGTGGGGTCTTCCGGATAAAAAATGAACAATGTATATTTAGCGTTTCCGCAAAAGGTCTGTCAGGGAATGCGACACGTCTGTTAATGGTCACGATCAGATCCAATTACCACACACAATGTCAAATGAGAAATTCTCTAATATGATATTCTAAATAAGTATATGTAGAAAGGATGATATTCAGCCAATGGACACTTGGTTATCCATCAGCTCCCACATTGCTGCTGCTGAGGTCTGCATATTTCTTTATGACCACAGGGAGTTATGTGCTGCCCTTCATTCCAGGATTTGAGCCTGTTGATAAATAGAAGTGTAATATGGGTGCCAAGTGTCAGTGTAATATATTTCTGTGGTATTAGTCACTGAGGCTGAGCCAGTGAAATTCTGTAAAACTTGTTCAGGAATATAAGCTGACTGACTATGGTTGAAAGTTGTTTTCTGCAAATATTGCACAGAAGACAATATTATTATTATTATCATTATTATTGTTGCACTATATTCCCAGTAATCCCTCACCACTTTATTTTGTTTCTAATTTCTTTCTTCAAAATATATATTCTCAAAGCAGGACCTTTTAAAAAAAAAAAACCCTAATCATAACAGCCCGAATTTAATTTCTAGAGGGTTCAAAGGTTGTTTAAATAACATTTTGTGGAAGTCGCTTCCTAGCAGTCCCACTGACAGACACTTCACCGGAGCCAGGCGTGCAAGTTGAACAAAGTTTTTAATGCACATATATTATATTCCAAGTCTTTCTTCCGCAGAACGTGACTTTTCAGTCACGTCCGTATCCTCTCTCCCCTCCTGCTCCCGGCCGCTTACTGTTAAAGACAACAGATGATTAGATTAACACGTACCGCCTGTGAAATCTAATCAACTGCCAGCTGTGTCTCGCCGTCAGCCCAAGCCCCGCCCCTATCCAATGGTGCTCGTCCTCAGCACCATAGACAGAGGCGGTGACCTTTGCTCCTGCAGGCGCGCTGGCCACATCTCCAACCACACATATTTAGAAGGTCGTACAAAAAAATGTTATGCTCCAACATTGAAAATATTAATGTTAAAAATAATTCCACTTTTAATCAATTAATTTGGCACAGTCAGGCCGGGAACCAGTTAGCTAAATGAAGGATTACTGTACAGACTAGGGTTGTATGGTATGCCGGTACTAGTATAGTAACGCGTTACTAATGAATCAAAAATGGTACTAGACTCTGTTTGAAAAGTACCAGTTTCTGGGCATGACGGCGCGTCGTCACGTCGTGACATTGCTGGTTTTACGAGCAGAGGAGCATGTTCGGCAGCGCACAATCACGGAGTACTTACAAGCAGACACAGTGTGTAGACAGAAAAGGGAGAACGGACGCATTTTGGCCTAAAAACTGACAATAAAGGTGAAGTTATAACACTGAAATGCCCACGGGAGGAGGTGCTTTAAGACATGGCTAGCTAGTTAGGGGCGAACGTCCATCCGCAGTCGGCAGTGTTTTAGCTACTTCTAAATCACTAATCCTTGTCTCCATGGCGACGAATAAAGTAAGTTTCTCACAAGTATCATCCCTGCAGGACGAGGAATAGCTAAACATGCTTCACTTTACACCGTAGCTCACCGGCGTCAAAATGTAAACAAACGCCATTGGTGGATCTACACCTGACATCCACTGTAATGATACCAAGTACAGGAGCGTATCTAGTGGATACTACTATGATTACATCAATATTTTTTATCGTCACACAATCTTTTTTCCTTTTTTTAAAAATTCATGTTATGTTTATAAACTCAGGAAATATGTCCCTGGACACATGAGGACTTTGAATATGACCAAAATATGATCCTGTAACTACTTAGTATTGGATATATGCCTACATTTGTGGTATCATCCAAAACTAATAAGTGATTATTACATTTTAACAGAAGTGTTGATAGAACATGTTGAAACGGGGAAAAAAACAGATATTAACAGTAAATGGACAAGTGGATTAATAATACTTTTTTACAGCTTGTCCCTCATATGTTTGACATAATAGAATGAGAAATGACACAATATTGTAACTGCGACTCTCTGTCCACCTTCAAATCTAAACTCAAAATACACCTGTTCCGTTCTGCCTACTCCATCTAACTCACCAAATACCCTTGGCCTATTTTTATTATGTTGTGTTGTTTATTTATATGCCTTGGTTTTATTGTATTTTATACTATTTTAAAGTGACCTTGAGTTTCCTGAAAGGCGCTATGAAATAAAATGCATTATTAGTATTATTATATGTTACTGCATATGTCAGCAGACAAATTAGGAGCCTTTGTTTGCTTACTTACTAATAAAAGACAAGTTGTCTTGTATGTTCACTATTTTATTTAAGGACAAAATAGGTTTTCGACTGCAATAAGAAACATATGTTTAATGTACCGTAATATTTTTTGTAAAAATAATGCAATTCTTTGTGGTCCCCCTTATTTTTAGAAAAGTACCAAAAAGTATCGAAATACATTTTGGTACCGGTACTAAAATATTGGTATTGAGACAACCCTAGTACAGTCCTTCCCGTTTTTAATGGTCTAAATAATACTGTCGCCAAGGAATTATGTAAAACTAAAGCTGCATACTTGACACAACTGATTGTGTAATCCGGAGAAAACACAACCTCTCCCAGGAAAGACTTTTAACATTTTAACTAAGCTTGAACCCAGTCAGCAAATATCAGTGACAGAGCTGGAAATTGACGGAGTGATAGTGCAGAAGTAGCAAACACATAACTTAAAGAACTGCTGAAATGATTTTTTTTTATTTAAACGGGGATAGCAGATCCATTATATGTGTCATACTTGATCATTTTGCGATATTGCCATATTTTTGCTGAAAGGATTTAGTGGAGAACATCGACGATAAAGTTTGCAACTTTTGGTCGCTGATAAAAAAAGCCTTGCCTGTACCGGAAGTAGCGTGACGTCGCCGGTTGAAGGGCTCCTCACATTTCCCCATTGTTTACAATGCAGCGAGAGCGATTCAGACCGAGAAAGTGACGATTACCCCATTAATTTGAGCCAGGATGAAAGATTTGTGGATGAGGAACGTGAGAGTGAAGGACTAGAGTGCAGTGCAGGACGTATCTTTTTTCGCTCTGACCGTAACTTAGGTACAAGGGTTCATTGGATTCCACACTTTCTCCTTTTTCTATTGTGGATTACGGATTTGTATTTTAAACCACCTCGGATACTATATCCTCTTGAAAATGAGAGTCGAGAACGCGAAATGGACATTCACATTGACTTTTATCTCCATGACAATACATCGGCGAAGCTCTTTAGCTACGGAGCTAACGTGATAGCACATCGGGCTTAAATGCAGATAGAAACAAAAGAAATAAACCCCTGACTGGAAGGATAGACAGAAAATCAACAATACTATTAAACCATGGACATGTAACTACACGGTTAATGCTTTCCAGGCTGGCGAAGCTTAACAATGCTGTTGCTAACGACGCCATTGAAGCTAACTTAGCTACGGGACCTCACAGAGCTATGCTAAAAACATTAGCTATCCACCTACGCCAGCCAGCCCTCATCTGCTCATCAACACCCATGCTCACCTGCGTTCCAGCGATCGATGGAGCGACGAAGGACTTCACCCGATCATCGATACGGTCGGCGGCTAGCGTCGGATAGCGCGTCTGCTATCCAACTCAAAGTCCTCCTGGTTGTGTTGCTGCAGCCAGCCGCTAATACACCGATCCCACCTACAGCTTTCTTCTTTGCAGTCTTCATTGTTCATTAAACAAATTGCAAACCAACACAGATGTCCAAAATACTGTGGAATTTTGTGATGAAAACAGAGCTTTTTGTATTGGATACAATGTGTCCGAATACTTCCGTTTCAACGATTGACGTCACATGCATACGTCATCATACATAGACGTTTTCAACCGGAAGTTTTGCAGGAAATTTAAAATTGCACTTTATTAGTTAACCCGGCCGTATTGGCATGCGTTGCAATGTTAAGATTTCCTCATTGATATATAAACTATCAGACTGTGTGGTCGGTAGTAGTGGGTTTCAGTAGGCCTTTAAGCTTGCTAAAAATGTTGAACCAATGAAATGAAAACAGGTTTGAATTTTTTTATATTAGGACGGTTGACCAAAAGCAAAGTGAGTAAAATCAAGGTTACTAGGTTGATCAAGTAATTTGGTTTGTTTGTCTTGGACACAGCGCTATACTGGCCAAACCCATTACGGTCAGAAGTGCTACTGACAGTTTGGTTATTTTTGGGTTTTCTTGTGTTCAGAATTCCTGTCCTGGTGCTCTTGTTTTGTCAGTGTTTCCTGTTTGGTCCCTGTGTTTTGCAGCCCCTTTACATTGAAGTGAAGTGAATTATATTTATATAGTGCTTTTCTCTAGGGACTCAAAGCGCTTTACATAGTGAAACCCAATAACTAAGTTACATTTAAACCAGTGTGGGTGGCACTGGGAGCAGGTGGGTAAAGTGTCTTGCCCAAGGAAACAACGGCAGTTACTAGGATGGCGAAAGCGGGAATCGAACCTGGAACCCTCAAGTTGCTGACACGGCCACTCTACCAACCGAGCAAGGCAACTAAAAAGTATCCCGCACTTCCCTTTTGTAAAGTAACAATATGATTGGCCTGAGTGGCTGGACAGGACATGTTAATTGTATTTGTAGAAAAAAAAGCAGATAATTGACATGACACAAAACTATAGTCATTTTAAATGGCAACTTTCCGGCTTTGAGAAACACACAAAAAGAAAAAAAAAAAGACTATAAATTGTGGTAGTCAGAAACAGTTTAATTTTTAGATCAAGCAGAGTGAAATAAAATTAGGGAATCATTCAATTCTGCTGAACAAATTATGGAATCTCCCTGTAGATCTTCATTTCCAAAGATAACACCTAAAATCAGATCAGATTAAAATTGTTTATTAGTCTGCAGTTCGGAAGGCGTGTTCACACCTTGGAGAGCTGTTGTACAAACCCCAAAACCAGTGAAGTTGGCACGTTGTGTAAATTGTAAATAAAAACAGAATACAATGATTTGCAAAAACTTTTCAACTTATATTTAATTGAATAGACTGCAAAGAAAAGATGCTTAACGTTCGAACTGGAAAACATTGTTATTTTTTTGCAAATATTAGCTCATTTGGAATTTGATGCCTGCAACATGTTTCAAAAAAGCTGGCACAAGTGGCAAAAAAGACTGAGAAAGTTGAGGAATGCTCATCAAACACTTATTTGGAGCATCGCACAGGTGAACAGGCTAATTGGGAACAGGTAGATGCCCGGATTGGGTATAAAAGCAGCTTCTGTGAAATGCTGAGTCATTCACAAACAAGGATGGGGCGAGGGTCACCACTTTGTGAACAAATGCAAATTGTCGAACAGTTTAAGAACCGGATTTCTCAACGAGCTATTGCAAGAAATTTAGGGATTTCACCTACGGTCATCGAAAGGTTCAGATAATTTGGAAAAATCACTGTGTGATAATACGGACCTTCGATCTAAAATACCACAATGGAGTGTTGAACAACTTTAGCTGTACATCAAGCAAGAATGGGAAAGAATTCCACCTGAAAAGCTTCAAAAATTGGTCTCCTTAGTTCCCAAACGTTTACTGATTGTTTTTAAAAGGAACGGCCATGTAACACAGTGGTAAAAATGCCCCTGTGCCAACTTTTTTGCAATGTGTTGCTCTCATTAAATTCTAAGTTAATGATTATTAGCAATAAAAAAAATGAAGTTTGAAGATTAAATATATTGTCTTTGCAGTCTATTCAATAGAATATAAGTTGTAAAGGATTTGCTAATTTATTGTATTCTGTTTTTATTTACGAATCATGACTCCAACACGAGATATGTCATTTGAAACAAAGGAGAGGACTATCAAACACATCTTCAAGAAGGTAAATCATCACGCAATGTTGCAAAAAGATGTTGATTGCTCACAGTGAGCTGTTTCCAATATCTAGACCAAGTACAAACGACATGGGAAGGTTGTAAAACGCAACCGGACAGGTAGACCAAGGGAAATATAAAAAGCATCAAGACAGAAAACTCTTGAAAACAGAAAATGCATACAGACCAAAACAAATTAAAAAAATGGGCAGAAACTGATGACACCTTTTGTGACTAAACTGTCAAAAACGGGGGGAAAAAGTAATGGAATTGGGACCTAAATACAGACAAGATAAGCGGAAGCCGTCATTAACTAACAAAGTTGCAATAGGCTAAGGAAAAGCAATCGTGGACTATGGGTGACTGGCCATATTCAGGGATGAATCACAAATCTGTATTGAGCAAGGTGATGATGCTGGAACTTTTGTTTGGCTCCATTTTAATGAGATTTATGAAGACAACTGCCTGAAGAAAACAAGCACATTCAGGCAATGGCACTGGGGAGATTGGCTGTCATCATATCTTCAGTAAATGCACACGTTTACATTGACATTTTTGAAAACTTTCTTTACTTTGGACACTTCCATGAATCGAAAAGATGCTTGGGTATGACAACATCATTTTTCGAGATGATTCGTTTTGCCGTTGAGCAAAAACTGTAAAAATGTTCCTTGAAGAAAAAGATACATAAGGTCAATGTCATGACCTGCAAATATTTAGGCTCGCAATCCATTTGAAAATCTGTGGTGGAAATCGAAGAAAATGGTCCATGGCAAGACTCCAACCTGCAAGCTGATCTGATAAGCGCATGTCAACTGTCAATTGTTAAGTCCATGCCTCAGAGACTGTAAGCTGTTCTAATAGCCAGAGGTAGTGCAACAAAGTAGCTGTGGTGTGTTGTGGTGTTTTTTGTTTGTTTTTCATAAGTCAATATTTTTCCAGAATTGAGTGATTCTATATTTATTTACTCGCTTTGATCTAAAAATGTAAGTCTTACTGACTACAACAATATTTTTTCTTGATTTATTTTACTGTTTCTTAAAGCCAGAAAGTTTCCATTTGAAATGGCTATAGTTTTGTGTCAGTCCATTTTGTGGTGTTCGAGTCTTTGGGACCCGTTTTCATTTTTTATTAAAAGAAAAATGATACAATTAATACATTTGTCAAACTGAGACTCACTGACTTTGGCTCATTTTCCGCAAAGAACATATATCAGAATACATATTTAATGACCACACACCATACACCCACCCCCCTACACATTTCTATTATATATAAGATGGGGCTAATAGAAGTGTGGAAATTGATGTTCTGTGTACCACACACACACACACACACACACACACACACAGCAGGCCTAGACAGGAGGAGGACAGAGTGTGGGTACACAGAACATCAGAGGGTCAAATGTGCGAGAAAATGAGAGCAGACAGTGTTGACAAACAATGTTGCAACCTTGTGTGGGAACCGCAGGTGCAGAAACACAAAAGAAGAATCCCTGTGGGATGCAGAAACTGGCAGATACATTTTCCGTGCAACGTTCATATTGTTGTTACTCGGCCAGCGTTTGTGGGTCTGATGGACCCGTTGCATTTGTGGCTTTTAATGCCTCACAATCAAAGACTTTTATGTTAAAATACTGAACATATGTTTATTGGGATAAGGTAAACATCTGTTTGGTATTTTAACATAAAAGTGTTTTATTGTGAGGCATTAAAAGCCACAAAATGCAACGGGTCCATCAGACCCACAAACACTGGCTGAGTAACAACAATATAAGCATTACAGAAGGGTTAACTGATTTGTTTTCTACAAAAGTAATCAACTGAATGAACATCCCCCAATATTGGTGATTCCAAATTTTTTGGACAGGGGTTGTATTATATCCGCTTTCCTAAAAGTCCTGGAACAGTCCTTTGCGCAGCAACTGGTTGATTACCTTGAATGCAACAACATGATTCAGACCCGGTTTTTGGGGTTGGTCAGCTAAGGATCCAAAATGCAAATGTGCCATGAAAGCTCTAAAACATACTGTTGCAGTGAGTTTACATTATTTACCCACGGAACTTTAGTTATTAGAGAGTTCCGGTCGGACGGTTTTCCATTGGACACATTTTCCGGATGAGGATTATTGATTGAAGTAAAGTCTGAATTTCACTAAAACAGTTAGCTCCATCTTTTGACAATTCTTCCACCCCCGTCCTTGCACGCTACACCGCTACAACAAAGATGACGGGGAGAATACGCTGCTGAAGGTGAGCCACGTGATTAAGACCGCCCACAAAACAGCGCATCCGGAAGCGACTGTCAGAAAGCGGCTTCAAAGATGATCTGTGCAACATTTTGACCAAAAAACCACCATTACATGTTAAGTAGACCACAAGGAAGTGTTTTCAATTTCGAAAAATAATATGACACCTTACACCAGGGGTGTCAAACTCATTTTAGATGGGGGGCCACATGGAGAAAAATCTACTCCCAAGTGGGCCGGACCGGTAAAATCACGGCACGATAACTTAAAAATAAAGACAACTTCAGTGAACAATGGGAGACCGGGCTTTCTGCTCCGCTGCTCCCAGTCTGTGGAACGCTCTCCCTGACCACCTGAGGGCACCACAGACTGTGGATGCTTTTAAAAAAGGCTTAAAAACCCTTCTTTTTAAAAAAGCCTTTTTTTTTTTTTTTTTTAGATATATGCATACTAGTTTTAGCTATTTGGCTGTTCTAGTTTTTATTTATTTTTTATTATCTTTTTATTTTTTCTAATTTATTTATTTATTTTATTTTATTTTTTTAATACACTGTAGTCCTTTGAGGTTGTTTACTCAATGTAAAGTGCTTTTTACAAATAAAATCTATTATTATTATTATTATTAAAAAATAATACAAACATCAAATTACAGGATGTTATTTATGTAGTTTGCTTACATCGTGTGGTATATTTTTTTTTTTTTTTTACATATGTAGCATAATCTAGAAAGACACAAATAATTGCTATTGTGACATCTAGTGGACACAATTAAAACAGCAGTTTCTTTCATTCAAAAATTTCGGCTCATTTTTATACTTAGTAAACTCATCCCGCGGGCCGGATAAAACCTGTTCATGGGCCTGATCCGGCCCACGGGCCTTACGTTTGACACCCCTGCCTTACACCTAGACCATTTATCGGCAGTGCACATTATAATCCGGTGCGCCATATGGTCCGGAAATTACTGTACTGTATATGTCGTAACATATTAACTGTACTGTATATGTCGTAACATAGAACTGAAAGGCCATGAACAAGAAAAGCCCATAATTTTAGTTATTATGCTTTTCTATTATTTTACAGGTTCGTGGCTGGTTCAATAGCCAGTCCAATGCCAAGATGGCTCCAAGGACTACTGCATTCTGGCAGATAAATCCTATTTATGCACAAGCCAATTTGTAACATGGTTGACATCCTTATGGTGAAATCGTCCAAACGGTTCAGAGGGATTGAGCAGGTTAAAAAAAAACATGCATTTTATGAATGACAGATACGCAGAAAGTGCTGTGACAAGGGTAGTTGGGGCAGCAAGACCACTGCCTTCAGCAGCAACACCTTACAAAGAGGAAGAAGAGGGCAACTCTGTGATCCGGGCTGATCGCCTCCCTGTGACCGAGGCTCCAAAACCCCTGAACAGAGGCAATCCTGCTCTTGCTCCGATCCTTTGGAGTGGTGCAGATCTCGCAGCTTTGTTTTCAAGAACACTAGCAACATGATGAAAACAAGGCTCTGTGGCTACATCTCTGCCTTCAGAGCGGATTTTGTCAAAGACCAGACAAATTGTGATTGGCAGAAAGAAAGATGTGAGGGCTCGTTTTCCTTTGAAGAGCTTTATTTTTCCATGTTCTTAATACGTAGTTATTTTAATTATAACATTGTTGAATTTGAATTTTGCACAGTGCTGTCTTCAAAAGAAAAATAAATGTATGCCTTTAATAATTTTTGGTGTTACTTCCCATCTGTTTTCAAACTGGTAATTTGAAGATGTTGAAGGGACAGACTGTCGTCATAAGGAGTTGACAGGGATAGAGTGGGAAACAGATCAAATACAATCGTGGTCAAAAGATACTTACACTTGTAAAGAACACAATGGTAAAGGAATGGCTTAATCAGGCTAGAATTAAGGTTTTAGAATGGCCTTCCCAAAGTCCTGACTTAAACGTGTGGACAATGCTAAAGAAACAAGTCCATGTCAGAAAACCAACACATTTAGCTGAACTGCACCAATTTTGTCAGGAGGAGTGGTCAACAATTCAAGCAGAAGCTTGTGGATGGCTACCAAAAGCGCCTTATTGCAGTGAAACTTGCCAAGGGACATGTAAGCAAATATCAACATTGCTGTATGTATACTTTTGACCCAGCAGATTTGCTCACATTTTCAGTAGACCCATAATAAATTCATAAAAGAACCAAACTTCATGAATGTTTTTTGTGACCAACAAGTATGTGCTCCAATCACTCTATCACAAAAAAGTAAGAGTTGTAGAAATTTTTGTAAACTCAAGACAGCCATGACATTATGTTCTTTACGTATGTAAACTTTTGACCACGACTGTACATGTGAACTGCAGATTGACTGTGAATAAAGGCTGCATTTTATCAAGACCAAGTGAACTTCAGTTTAAAAAAGGTATAGTAAGTAAGAAAGGTAGAGTCAATAACGTTCTCTCTAAAGTTGTGCAGCATTAACTTGTGGGGGTGTTATTAAATTGGACAAGGCTATAGTGGGGTGGGGATTACTTGCTATTCATTTGCGATTCACTGGGGGCAAGCCAAGTGCAAGTTTCTGCTTTGTGATGAGTGAATCATGAGTGACTTGTAAGTATTCGAGTCGGTAAAAAGAATCACGTTCAGCATCATTAGAGCACAGAGGGTGTTGTTCCACCGCAGCAAACTAGACAGTAATTGGATAAATGCTTGTCTTTGTCCTGCCCATCAGAAGCTCTGCGTCTCTAGAAGTGTATGGAAAGTGAGCTAGGCACCACACCCCTGAGCACGGCCACATACCACACTGGCTCGTCACGCAAACGTGTGTGGCATGACGTGCAAATCTAAAAAAACCTCATCCAACTGCAGCAATGCATTAACCCTTGTGTAACGTTCATATTGTTGTTACTCGGCTAGCGTTTGTAGGTCTGATGGACCCGTTGCATTTTGTGGCTTTTAATGCCTCACAATCAAACACTTTTATGTTAAAATACTGAACATATGTTTACCTTATCCCAATAAACATCTGTTCAGTATTTTAACATAAAAGTGTTTGATTGTGAGGCATTAAAAGCCTTGCACGAGTTACCGGTGAGCAGAAAAAAGCTGTCTTTGATCTTACCAATCAAAATGCCTGTAAAACTCCACTGAGTAGGGTGGGAAGCGACATGAAGGTGTTGGTTTCTTTGATGTATTGTAAGCCACAGGAAGATTTTGTCTTGACCCGAGATCTACAAAGCGGAGAGGAAGCAGGACCTGACCCCCCTCCAGGCACCTTTTCTTGGAACTGTTTTGTGACCAAAGGCAGCGGATTTTTATGACCCCAGTCCCTTTAGAAAGATATAAGTTACAACTTTGCGCTACTTTATATTACAAATGGCAACAGCAGAGGGTGAATGTCCCATAAGAAGAAGATAGAAAAAAAGAAGAAGCTTATTGACTACGGCATCAGCATGGACTACAGTGGCGGAGGTGCGAACATTTTCAGGACTTATGCAGATCTCAAATACACATCAGCAGGTACCAGAAGGTAAGACAAGTTGGTTTTGCACAATATTGCGAAACAAAACGCTAGATAATATGTCTGCTAATGGGTGCCATTTTACGGTCCTTATACACACACCATAGTAATACTTATATCTCTGACTACAGAGATATCCGTCAAAATAAAAATTTTGAAGGATGTTTGAGGGCCGTGTGTAATGTTCTTTATTTTTTTAATGGAACATTTAAAGTTTTGGTGTTGTTCACTGGCGTCATACTGCAGTCTACACGTATCTCTTATGTGTGACTGCCATCTACTGGTCACACGTATCATTACACCATGTACCAAATAAAATTACTTTGAGGTCGGTAAGCACAACCAGAATCATGTTAACATACTAAACAGATGTTTATTGGGATAAGGTAAACATCTGTTCAGTATTTTAACATAAAAGTGTTTGATTGCAACGGGTCCATCAGACCCACAAACGCTGGCTGAGTAACAACAATATGAACGTTGCACGGAAAATTTCCCTGCCAGTTTCTGTATCCCACAGGGATTCTTCTTCTGTGTTTCTGCACCTGCGGTTCCCACACAAGGTTGCAACATTGTTCGTCAACACTGTCTGCTCTCATTTTCTCGCACATTTGACCCTCTGATGTTCTGTGTACCTACATCATGTCCTCCTCCAGTGGACCCGGACATCTTATATGTAATATAAATGTGTAAGGGGGGGGGGGGGTGTATGGTGTGTGGTCATTAAATATATATTCTGATATACTGTATGTTCTTCACAGAAAATGAGCCAAAGTCAGTGAGTCTCAGTTTGAAAAATTAATTAATTGTAAAATGTTTCTTTTAATAAAAAATGAAAACGGGTCCCACAGACCCGAACACCACACAAGGGTTAAGGCTGACTGTTGCATCGAACATTTTCCAGCAACCAATATTTATCGCCTGCGACGGGAAGTTAACAATAGCTAGCAGGAGCAAAAGCTAAGAATAGATTTTGTGAACACTGCACAAAAGTACAGATTTTTGTTGATTTATTGTTGATACTGTGGTAAATTATATAGTATATAATTTTCTTATATGATTGTAAAGTACCATGTATTTGTATTAGAGGATTATTCTACTAAGGTCAAAAGTGCACATTTCCATCACAAAATCTACAGAGAGTGGGGGTCTATTGCCCCCAGGACATTGAGGAACTTAAAGGATAGCAGTAGTTGGATTTTAGGAGGAAATGTAAACACAACAACGACATCTGGTAGGAAGCCCCCACCGGTAGGAGTAGAGATCAGGGGTTGGAGGTCACCCGTCTCAAACCGATCACAGGAAATAGGCTGACTGGCCTAGCAAGAAAGAGAGCTTTGTCAAGACTGACCGACTCCAAAGCTAGAGTTACGAAGAGTGGGGGTCTTCGTGTAAAGAATATTTAAGCACAGTCGTCCGAGAACCAGGGCAGCACAGTGGGATAGGGGTTAGTGCGTCTGCCTCACAATACGAAGGTGCTAGGTTCGATCCTGCGCTCGGGATCTTTCTGTGTGGAGTTTGCTTGTTCTCCCTGTGACTGCGTGGGTTCCTTCCGGGTACTCCGGCTTCCTCCCACCTCCAAATACATGCACCTGGGGATAGGTTGATTGGCAACACTAAATTGGCCCTAGTGTGTGAATGAGTGTGAAAGTTGTCTGTCTATCTGTGTTGGCCCTGCAATGAGATGGTGACTTGTCCAGGGTGTACCCCCCCTTCCGCCAGATTGTAGCTGAGATAGGCTCCAGCGCCCCCCGCAACCCCGAAGGGAATAAGCGGTAGAAAAATGGATGGATGGTCCGAGAACCTACTCAGTGGCCTAGTGGTTAGAGTGTCCGCCCTGAGAACGGTAGGTTTTTAGTTCAAACCCCGGCCGAGTCATACCAAAGACTATAAAAATGGGACCCATTACCTCCCTGCTTGGCACTCAGCATCAAGGGTTGGAATTGGGGGTTAAATTATTCCCGGGCTCGGCCACCGCTGCTGCTCACTGCTCCCCTCAGCTCCCAGGGATTGATCAAGGGTGATGGGTCAAATGCAGGGAATAATTTCGCCACACTTAGTGTGTGTGTGACAATCGTTGGTACTTTAACTTTAACTTTTAAGAAGACAACAGAAGCGTAATCAGGTCCACTCTTTCTCCTGGAGCTGCAGCTCCAGTTTGAGGCTCGCTGAAACAAATAAAGCTTTGTGTTCGACGATTCCTCATTGCCGTCTTCTTGGCTCATCACCCATCGCACGACCAACAAATGTACAACAATACAAAATAAAAGGACTTACAGTCGTGGTCAAAAGTTTAGCCAACACATTATGTTCTTTACAAGTGTATGTAAACTTTTGATCGTGACTGTACATATAATACTTTTACACTTTCAAATGGTAAAATTAAATTTCCTCTTAGTCCTTGGCTACTTGTATACATCAGCACTTCTCACCAGTGGTTTGGCAACAGTACGCACCATCACGCCTTAATGGCAAGTGGTGACACAAATTGCGTACATTTATTAACTCGAATAGAAAAAGACTATTAAAGTGCAGTTTGAATTTGAGGTAGTGCAACATAACTATGTGTGGCAGGATAAAAGCATGAAATGTCAGAATAATTGTATCTAAATTATCCCAAAACTTTGTGTTTCAATGAGTTCCCGGCGAGCAGACAAAAGCTGTCTTTGATCCTACCAATCAAAAGGCTTGTAAAACTCCACTGTGTAGGATGGGAAGCGACATGAAGGTGTCGGTTTCTTTGATGTATTGTAAGCCACAGGAAGATTTTGTCTTGACCCGAGATCTACAAAGCGGAGAGGAAGCAGGAGCTGACCCCCCTCTAGGCACTTTTTCTTTGAACTGTTTTGTGACCAAAGGCAGTGGATGTTTATGACCCCAGTCCCTTTAGAAACAGCTGTTGCCATGTAATCAGGGAAAATCCAAATAAAAAAAGGAGGCGTACAATCTTTCGTCAGAGTGTGGTGGGACACTGTGCAAGGGTACAGGTCTATGCGTTTCTCCTCATTGAGCTAAATTTAATTATGTCTCTGTTTAATTCCTTGTTTCTTGTCTGTTTAATAGATGTCATCAGTGTTTGAACCTAACAGAAACAAGTTCTTATTTTGTGACAAAACACAAATTCAAAAGTGTTTGGAGAGGTTTTTAGTACTGTATTTTCTGGACCATAGGGCGCACCGGATTATAAATTTATAGATTATAAGATATATATATTATATATATATATATATATTATAAGATTATAACTGCCGATGAGCGGGTGTATTCAGGTCTGTTTTTATACAAAAGGCACACAGGATTAAAAGGCGCATTAAAGGGGTCATATTACGATTTTTTTCTAAATGAAAACACTTCCTTGTGGTCTACATAACATGTAATGGTGGTTCTTTGGTCAAAATGTTGCATAGATGATGTTTTACAGATCATCTTCAAGCCGCTTTCTGACAGTCGCTTCAGGATGCGTCGTTTTGTGGGCGGTCTTATTTACGTGGCTCACCTTCGGCAGCGTCTTTTCCCCGTCATCTTTGTTGTAGCGGTGTAGCGTGCA
Organism: Entelurus aequoreus; assembly: GCF_033978785.1. NCBI lineage: Eukaryota > Metazoa > Chordata > Actinopteri > Syngnathiformes > Syngnathidae > Entelurus > Entelurus aequoreus. The sequence continues at coordinate 41,125,109 of NC_084748.1, read as the reverse complement.
AGGATGGGAGTGGAAGAAGTGTCAAAAGATGGAGCTAACTGTTTTAATGACATTCAGACTTTACTTCAATCAACAACGGAGCAGCATCTCCTCATCCGTGGCTCACTAGTGCAACAACAACGCCAGGGTTGTGTCCCGTGAAAAACCGTCCGACCGGAACTCTCTAATAACTAAAGTTCCGTGGGTGAATAATGTAAACTCACTACACTGGTAGTTTTTAGTGATTTCAAAGCGAGATATAAGTTACAACTTTGCGCTACTTTATATTAGAAATGGCAACAGCAGAGGATGAATGTCCCATAAGAAAAAGATTGAAAAAAAGAAAAAGCTTATTGACTACGGCATCAGCATGGACTACAGTGGCGGATGTGCGCAAATTTTCAGGACTTATGCAGATCTCAAATACACATCAGCAGGTACCAGAAGGTAAGACAAGTTGGTTTTGCATAATATTGTGAAACAAAACACCAGATAATATGTCTGCTAATGGGTGCCATTTTGCGGTCCTTATACACACACCATAGTAATACTTGTATTTCTGACTATGGTAGCCGTAATGGGCCGACAATCCATCAAGCGGTGCAGGCTTCAAAGTCATACGAAAACATTTTGACAGATGTTTGACCACCGTGTGTAATGTTCTTTATTTTCAATGGAACATTTAAAGTTTTGGTGTTGTTCACTAGCGTCATACTGCAGTCTACACGTATCTCTTATGTGTGACTGCCATCTACTGGTCACACGTATCATTACACCATGTACCAAATAAAATTACTTCGAGGTCGGTAAGCACAACCAGAATTATTCCGTACATTAGGAGCACCGCGTTATAAGGCGCACTGTCGATTTATGAGAAATTGAAAGGATTTTAAGTGCGCCTTATAGTCCGGAAAATATGGTACTTGTTATATCTGAGGAGTTGAATCAGAGCAAAAAGACAAATAAAAAGTGTGATAAAAAAAATGTATATATATATATATATATATATATATATATATATATATATATATATATATATATATTTATATATATATATATATATATATATATATATATAAATAAATGTGTTTTTGTTCATTTTAATTAACTCAGTAGGTAAATTTAATCGTCCAGTCTCACCTAATAGTTCAGTCACATAGTTCTACCTGCAAGTGTATATATATATATATATATATATATATATATATATATATATATATATATATATATATATATACAGTATATATATATATATATATATATATATATATATATATATATATATATATATATATATATATATATATATATATATACAGTATATATATATATATATATATATATATATATATATATATATATATATATATATATATATATATATATATATATATATATGATAATTGTGATTTTTTTTTCTTTTTCTTGTAGGGTTATTCTAGCTTGGGTTCCCACACTAACATGAGGCCGTCTGTCCTCCTTTGCCTATTCTGTGGACCTACATCAGCTCATTATAAAGTCAGATTCTTCCACTTCACAGGATCAGTCACTGTCTGTCAGCACAAAGCAAATCCTTTCACCTCTCCATCTGGAGAGCATGAGAGTGAATTTAAGAGGTTTTCCTCACCTGCTTCAGAATACACACAGGGGTGCATATCCAACATTAAGTGCAGCTCAGGTTAAAGCTTTACAGTACATACACTTAAATGTCTCATAAGCAAGAAATTGGGTGCACAAGTCTGAATTGATGTTCTAAATTATACACTTTGAAGGAAAATGTTGCTGTCCTCAGCAGTTTTTGTAAACGAATAAAAAGTCATCAGGCGGCTGTCATTTTCAGATTTACCGTCTTAAGCTACGTTCACACTGCAGGGTATGAGCCCCAATTAATTAAAGCCGATTTTTTTTTTTTTACGTAGACATTCCTATTGCAAAAAACAAAAGCATACCTGGGCAAATTAAGGCACGTTAGGCTTTTCAATCTTCCTAAACATTTTTTTTAGATCTTGAAGATGGAAACTGTAGCTACCATTATGATGTGCAGTGATGTTTTCAAATGACCGCAAGTCTTGAACTATACAAAGTATTTCAATGGTTGGAATCTGCACTTTTGCATGATATACTAGTTACTATTGTAATCTAATTAGTTACTACGGTAATCTAATCAGTTGCTATGGTAATGTAAGTCACAGCAGCTCAGACGAGGCACCAAGCAGTGTGGGTGGGGAGCGTTTCCACAGAGTGTTTCCAGACCGGCCAGCCTGAAATGCGGGTGTCAGGGACACACACGGAAGAAGATTTTTACAACAAAGTTCTAAAGGTTAGTGATACATCAGATATATCAGATTGTAGGTGGGGTTTTTTTTTTTACCTTTTACGTTCATATTTCGCTGTGTTTGTTGCATTTTTGTTGCGTTTCGCTTGATTGTAAAATATGTCGATCGAGAGGGGGTGTGACGTTCATATGTTGTCAATATTCAGTGTTTTATCGGTCACAGTTAATATTGTAAATCCCACATTCTTTATTTTCATGTTCATTCTGGGTGTCTCATTCAGTAAAAATTCCATTCCGTTTTTTAACCCTTGTGTGGTGTTCGAGTCTGTGTGACCCGTTTTAATTTTTATTAAAAGAAAAATGATACAATTAATTAATTTTTCAAACTGAAACTCACTGACTTTGGCTCATTTTCTGTGAAGAACATATATCAGAATACATATTTAATGACCACACACCGTCCACCCCCCCTACACATTTATATTACATATAAGATGTGTGGAAATGTATGTTCTGTGTACCACAAACACACACACACACACACACACACACACACACACACACACACACACACACACACACACACACACACACACAGACACACACAAAAACACACACACACAAACACACACACACGCACACACACACACGCACACACACACACACACACACACACACACACACACAGCAGGCCTAGACAGGAGGAGGACAAAGTGTAGGTACACAGAACATCAGAGGGTCAAATGTGCGAGAAAATGAGAGCAAACAGTGTTGACAAACAATGTTGCAACCTTGTGTGGGAACCACAGGTGCAGAAACACAAAAGAAGAATCCCTGTGGGATGCAGAAACTGGCAGAGAAATTTTCCGTGCAACGTTCATATTTTTGTTCCTCAGCCAGCGTTTGTGGGTCTGATGGACCCGTTGCATTATGTTAACATACTGAACAGATGTTTACCTTATCCCATTAAACATCTGTTCAGTATTTTAACATAAAATATTATGTTATATATATTATATATACAAAACCCGTTTCCATATGAGTTTGGAAAATGTGTTAGATGTAAATATAAACGGAATACAATGATTTGCAAATTCATTTCAACCCATATTCAATTGAATGCACTACAAAGACAAGATATTTTAGGTTCAAACTCATAAACTTTTTTTTTTTTTTTTTTTGCAAATAATAATTAACTTATTTTTAATGGCTGCAACACATGCCAAAGTAGTTGGGAAAGGGCATGTTCACCACTGTGTTACATGGCCTTTCCTTTTAACAACACTCAGTAAACGTTTGGGAACTGAGGAGACACATTTTTTAAGCTTCTCAGGTGGAATTCTTTCCCATTCTTGCTTGATGTACAGCTTAAGTTGTTCAACAGTCCGGGGGTCTCCGTTGTGGTATTTTAGGCTTCATAATGCGCCACACATTTTCAATGGGAGACAGGTCTGGACTACATGCAGGCCAGTCTAGTACCCGCACTCTTTTACTATGAAGCCACATTGATGTAACACGTGGCTTGGCATTGTCTTGCTGAAATAAGCAGGGGCGTCCATGGTAACGTTGCTTGGATGGCAACATATGTTGCTCCAAAACCTGTATGTACCTTTCAGCATTAATGGCGCCTTCACAGATGTGTAAGTTACCCATGTCTTGGGCACTAATACACCGCCATACCATCACAGATGCTGGCTTTTCAACTTTGCGCCTATAACAATCCGGATGGTTCTTTTCCTCTTTGGTCCGGAGGACACGACGTGCACAGTTTCCAAAAACAATTTGAAATGTGGACTCGTCAGACCACAGAACACTTTTCCACTTTGTATCAGTCCATCTTAGATGAGCTCAGGCCCAGCGAAGCCGACGGCGTTTCTGGGTGTTGTTGATAAACGGTTTTCGCCTTGCATAGGAGAGTTTTAACTCGCACTTACAGATGTAGCGACCAACTGTAGTTACTGATAGTGGGTTTTCTGAAGTGTTCCTGAGCCCATGTGGTGATATCCTTTACACACTAATGTCGCTTGTTGATGCAGTACAGCCTGAGGGATCGAAATTCACAGGCTTAGCTGCTTATGTGCAGTGATTTCTCCAGATTCTCTGAACCCTTTGATGATATTACGGACCGTAGTTGGTGACATCCCTAAATTCCTTGCAATAGTGCCTATGGAGTTTGTGCAACTTACAGTGCATCCGAAAAGTATTCACTGCGCTTTACTTTTTCTACATTGTGTTATGTTACAGCCTCATTCCAAATTGGAATAAACACATGTTTCTCCTCAAACGGGAATGGGATTGTGCTGAAAATGTCAATATCCCCTCTGGGATTAATAAAGTATTTCTGATTCTGAAAATTCTACAGATAACAACTCATACTGATGAGGTATTTTTTTTGTTTTTTTGTTTTGTTTTATTTGCAACTTTATTAAAAAAAAAAAAATCAAATGTACATAGGTATTTACAGCATCCCCTTGTTCACCCCCTGGGAGGTGAGGGGAGCAGTGGGCAGCAGCAGTGGCCGCGCCCAGGAATCATTTTTGATGATTTAACCCCCAATTCCAACCCTTAATGCTAAGTGCCAAGCAGGGAGGTAATGGGTCCCATTTTTATAGTCTTTGGTATGACTCGGCCGGGGTTTGAACTCACAACCTACCGATCTCAGGGCGGACACTCTAACCACTAGGCCACTGAGTACGTAACGAGAGTGTGAGGTGAGATTGCATTGTGGCTTTAAAGTGACTATTTATAGTTGTAGCTTTTATCAATCACGCCAAATAGCGAAAGTGAAACCGCTTCTATCAGGACATGACCTCGAGAAATTAATCCACGCCTTTATCTCGACTCGTCTTGACTACTGCAATGCCCTGTATGCAGGCATTAGCCGGGCCTCCCTCGCCCGCCTGCAGCTCGTGCAGAACTCTGCTGCTCGTCTGCTAACACAGACCCGCAGACGTGAGCACATCACCCCTATATTAGCGTCCCTTCACTGGCTCCCTGTGCGTTACCGAATCAACTTTAAACTCCTTTTATTTGTTTTTAAATGTCTAAACAACCTCGCGCCAACATATCTCTCCGACCTCCTTCAGCCTTACTGCCCCACCCGATCCCTAAGATCAGCCGATCAGCTGCTACTGACGGTCCCTGACACAAGGCTGAAGCTTAGAGGTGACAGAGCTTTCGCCGCTGCTGCTCCCAAGCTCTGGAACGACCTACCTCTGAGTGTTAGACAAGCCTCCTCTCTTCCTGTTTTTAAATCTCTCTTAAAAACATACTTTTATTCCATGGCTTTTAACACTGAGTGATATCCATCCTGCAATGGTGTCCCATAATACACCTGCTGTGAACCTGTTTTTATGTTTTATTTATTTTTTTATTTTTTTTATTTTTTTATCGTGTTCTGTTTGTGTTGTGTTGTGTTGGCTCGGTACTCATATTATCTTTTAACCTGCCCATTGTACAGCACTTTGGCTACCCCTGTGGTACATTTTAAATGTGCTTTATAAATAAAGTTGATTTGATTTGTATCTTATGACCTACTATAATTATTATATAATAATTACCATGCAAAAATACGAAGGGAAAACAATCTAAACATTTATTTAGATAAACCACCATTCGATTGTGGTTAAATATCCCTAAGCATGTTTCATCTCAGCTCGACACAGACGCTTCTCACCTAATTCTGGCTGGATATTCCGACCATTCCTTTTGGTTAATTTAAATTGGTTGCTTTCCTGAATTTGAAGCACTGTCCAAGAATGTTAAATAGTGTTGAGGTCACGCTTGGCTTATCCGTTATAAAACCAGAAGTGTGTTTGGGATCATTGCCATTGTGGAATACCCTATTCCGCCAAAATTGCAGTCTTCGAGCTGTTGTTTTGAGGTCAATTTCAAGACTTGTCATTATTCCGTCCGTGTCGTGCAGTGCTCAAGTACCACTTGCAGCAAAAAGCATGATGCAACCACCACCGAGCTTGACAGTCGGTACTGTGTTCTCACCTTGAATGTTAGTGGAGCTCGATTTCTGCTCAGTCTCATCCGACCATAAAACTGAAGGCATTTAGCTTATCTGTTGTGCATGTGAGCAGCTACAAATTCCAGTTGAGCAAGACAGTGTTGATTTCAGAGCAGGAATTTCAGTCCGTGGTGTAAAACTGGCTTCAGTGTGGACACTGATGGAACAGTTTCCAGTTCATGGCAGACTTCCGCCTGCATTCATCGGTTGTTCTGAAGGCGTCAGTATGTAGGACAGTCAAAAACTTTTGTTGCCTCAGCATACTTCAGAAACATGGGTAACAAGTAGGGTTGTTCAGTATACCGGTACTAGTATAGCACCGCAATACGAATGGTACTATACCGCCTCTGAAAAGTACCGGTCCACCACCCCCCCGTCGTCGTCCTCATGTCGTGACACTGCCGGTTTACGAGCAGAGAAGCGTGTCTGGCAGCGCACAATCACAGAGTACTTACAAGCAGACACAGTGTGTCTACAGAAAAGGGAGAATGGACGCATTTTGGCTTAAAAACTAACGATAAAGGTGAGGTTATAACACTGAAACGCCCCCAGGAAGAGGTGCTTTAAGACATGACTAGCGGCTAAAGTCCAGCCCCAGTCTGCAGTGTTTTAGTTACTCCTAAATCACTAATCCTCGCCTCCATGGCGACAAATAAAGTAAGTTTCTTACAAGTATCATCCCTGCAGGACGAGGCATAGCTAAACATGCTTCACTACACACCGTAGCTCACCGGCGTCAGAATGTAAACAAACGCCATTGGTGGATCTACACCTAACATCCACTGTAATGATACTTAGTACAGGAGCGTATCTAGTCGATACTACTATGATTACGTCAATATTTTTTGCCATCACAACATGTTTTTTCGTTTTTTTTTTAGTTTATATTATTTTTATAAACTCAGGAAATATGTCCCTGGACACATGAGGACTTTGAATATGACCAATGTATGATCCTGTAACGACTTGGTATCGGATTGATACCCATACTTGCCAACCCTCCCGGATTTTCCGGGAGACTCCCGGAATTCAGCTACTCTTCATAAAACCTCCCGGAAGAAATTTTCTCCCGAAAATCTCCCGGAATTCAGCCGGAGCTGGAGGCCACGCCCCCTCCAGCTCCATGCTGACCTGAGTGGGGACAGCGGCGACAGTCTGTTTTCACGTCCGCTTTCCCACAATATAAACAGCGTGCCTGCCAAATCACGTTATAACTGTAGAATGATCGAGGGCGAGTTCTGGGTTTTTTATGTGGGTTTATTGTTAGGCAGTTTCATTAACGTCCTCCCAGCGCGGTAACAACACACAACAACAGCAGTCACGTTTTCGTCTACCGTAAAGCAGTTCGTCTGCCGTAAACAGCAATGTTGTGACACTCTTAAACAGGACAATACTGCCATCTACTGGATAGCCCCCAGAACACTGAAATTCAGGTATTTATTTTATTTATATGTATAATAAAATAAATATATGTATATATATATAGCGAGAATTCACTGAAAGTCAAGTATTTCATACACACACACATATATATATATATATATATATATATATATATATATATATATATATATATATATATATATATATGAAATATATATGAAATACTCGAGTTGGTGAATTCTAGCTGTAAATATACTCATCCCCTCTTAACCACGCCCCCTGCCCCCAACCACAACCTCGCCCCGCCCCCGCACGACCACGCTAGTGAGGTCCGAGAGCCAGCTCCAGCTCAAAGTGCCCAAGACGAGACTTGAAACCAGGGGTCGGCCCTTAGCTCTGGAACGCTCTGCCCCTCCATGTTCCAACTGCTCCCACAGTGGAGTGTTTTAAGTCTTGTCTTAAGACCCACTTTTATTCTCTGTTTTTGTTGTGTGGTCCTCTGTGTTTTTACATTTTGATTTCTATTTATTGTTTTCATTGGTTTTACCCTTTTAAATCATTTTTAATCATATTTATTTTTATATTGTTTTTTTAATTTTTTTTAAAAACATTTTTCAGTCATGGAGTGGTGGAGCTAAGGATAATATTTGAATATTGTTTTTAGTATTGTTGTGCAGCACTTTGGAAACATTTTTGTTGTTTAAATGTGCTATATAAATACAGTGAATTGGATTGGATTGAATATTCAGTGTTTTATCGTTCGTAGTTAATATTGTAAATCCCCCATTCTTTATTTTCATGTACATTCAGTAAAAAAATGTAAAATTATATTCCTTTTTTAAAAGTCTTTCATAACGTTTTTAGCATTCAATCAGAGATTATTGTGTTCCTAAAAATTTAGATATACCGGCCCCCAGACACATTTTTTTCTCTAAATGTCGGATAGCAGATGCGCTATCCGACGCTAGCCGCCGACCGCATCGATAAACGGGTGAAGTCCTTCGTCGCTCCGTCGATCACTGGAACGCAGGTGAGCACGGGTTTTGATGAGCAGATGAGGGCTGGCTGGCATAGGTGGATAGCTAATGTTTTTAGCATAGCTCTGTGAGGTCCCGTAGCTAAGTTAGCTTCAATGGTGTCGTTAGCAACAGCATTGTTAAGCTTCACCAGGCTGGAAAGCATTAACCGTGTAGTTACAGGTCCATGGTTTAATATTATTGTTGATTTTCTGTCTATCCTTCCAGTCAGGGGTTTCTTTCTTTTGTTTCTATCTGCAGTTAAGCCCGATGCTATCACGTTAGCGCCGGAGCTAAAGTGCTTCGCCGATGTATGTATTGTCTTGGAGATAAAAGTCACTGTGGAATGTCCATTTCGCGTTCTCGACACTCATTTTCAAGAGGATATAGTATCCGAGGTGGTTTAAAATACAAATTCGTGATCCACAATAGAAAAAGGACAAAGTGTGGAATCCAATGAGCCCTTGTACCTAAATTACGGTCAGAGCGAAAAAAGATACGTCCTGCACTGCAATCTAGTCCTTCACTCTCACGTTCCTCATCCACAAATATTTCATCCTCGCTCAAATTAATGTGGTAATTGTCGCTTTCTCGGTCCGAATCGCTCTCACTGCTGGTGTAAACAATGGGGAAATGTGAGGAGCCTTTCAACCTGTGATGTCACGCTACTTCCGGTACAGGCAAGGCTTTTTTTTATCAGCGACCAAAAGTTGCGAACTTTATCGTCGATGTTCTCTACTAAATCCTTTCAGCAAAAATATGGCAATATCGCAAAATGATCAAGTATGACACATAGAATGGATCTGCTATCCCCGTTTAAATAAAAACATTTCATTTCAGTAGGCCTTTAAGGATGCCCCGTTTTGTGGGCGGTTTTATTTAGGTACCTCTACTTTGTCTGCTTCTTCTCCCTGGCATCCGTGTCATAGTATATACCGTAAATTCCGGACTATAAGCCGCTACTTTTTTCCTTAGGCTTTGAACTCTACGGCTTATAAAACAGTGTGGGTAATGTATTAATGTTTCTTTGCTGACGGCCATAATGTAACTAGTTTTAAAGATAAACAAGCAAACACGCTGACTAGGTGGGTTATTGTTTGTGCTATGGCGCCATCTTTTGGACAAGCTTGCTCACTGCAGGCGCTGCAAGTGCTCTAGGTTCTGCATTGCTCTTCTGTTTAGACTGAGCTATGAACCGGAAGTAAAATTGCCGTTCGGTCTTTTAGCTGTCCAAGGCGTTCTTGTTACGGTTTGGGGGTCGCATGGTTATGCACAGGTCGTTTCTCCAAGATGCAGACAGAACTCTGGAAGCAGTGTGCGGGAGGGAAAACTTCTTTTTTTTTCATGAATCAGGCAAGAAAACAAGAACAGAAAAGTGTGCTGATTGCACGGGACGCTAGGGTAGCATTAAGCACAGGAACAGGAACAAGAAGCCAGGACATGTTGCAGGAGCAAACAAAACAGCCAGACCGAGAGTGGCGAAAGGCAGGAATAAATAGCTCTCTGATTAGTGCCTGGGAGCAGGTGAGCGTCTTGAACACTAATCAGAGGCAGGTGAAATTAATTATCACCCATGGCAACCAAGAAACACAAACCCACACTGCAAAAAGTCAGTGTTCAAAAACAAGAAAACAAATTACAAAAAATAGGGGTATTTTATTTGAACTAAGCAAAATTATCTGCCAATAGAATAAGAAAATTCGGCTTGTCAAGACTTTCCAAAACAAGTAAAATTAGCTAACTTCAATGAACCCAAAAATACCTTAAAATAAGTATATTCTCACTAATAACAAGTGCACTTTTCTTGATTAAAAAAAGGGACCTTTTTGCTCAATATGTTGAAAAATATTCTTAAATTAAGTAAATGTTAGTGCCATTATCTTGACATAATGATATGCGCTCGGCATCATGATTTTTTTTTCATGCTTAAAGTAAGAAATTAATACTTTAAAAAAGTAGTTTTATACTTGTGAGTGTTGATGACACAGCTTTGCATCAGTTGATATTCTAGTTCCAAGCATGTTTTACTCAATATAGGTCATAAAATCTCAGCTACAAGCTGTAATATCTTACTGAGATCATTTAGGACCAAAACCCTTAAAACAAGTAAAACACTCCTACATAAAATCTGCTTAGTGAGAATAATTATCTCATCAGACAGACACTAAGCAAATATCACCCTTATTTGAGATATTTAATCTTACTTAGATTTCAGTTTTTGCAGTGCAGTGGTGCTGAAACAGAACTAAGAGAGTCTTAAACTAAACGGATCATTACAGTTCTACTAGTATCAATTCTTCATTTACTACTCCAAGCAGCGTTTGTAAGTTTTACAGTATAACTTAAACAAATCTTACCGACTAAACCTTCCAATTAGGGATGTCCGATAATGGCTTTTTGCCGATATACGATATTCCGATATTTTCCAACTATTTAATTACCGATACTGATATCAACCGATACCGATATCAACCGATACTGATATATACGGTCGTGGAATTAATACATTATTATGCCTAATTTGGACAACCAGGTATGGTGAAGATAAGGTCCTTTTTAAAAAAATTAATCAAATAAAAAAATATAAATAAATTAGAAACATTTTCTTGAATAAAAAAGAAAGTAAAACAATATAAAAACAGTTACATAGAAACAAGTAATTAATGAAAATGAGTAAACTTAACTGTTAAAGGCTAGTACTATTAGTGGACCAGCAGCACGCATGTGTGCTTACGGACTGTATCCCTTGCAGACTGTATTGATATATATTGATATATAATGTAGGAACCAGAATATTAATAACAGAAAGAAACAACCCTTTTGTGTGAATGAGTGTGAATGAGTGTAAATGGGGGAGGGAGGTTTTTTGGGTTGGTGCACTAATTGTAAGTGTATCTTGTGTTTTTTATGTTGATTTAATAAAAAAAAATTTAAAAAACGATACCGATAATTTCCGATATTACATTTTAAAGCATTTATCGGCCGATAATATCGGCATGCCGATATTATCGGACATCTCTACTTCCAATGTGTAATGCCTCTAGGAGTATTTTCATGCATATGTGTACGTGCTATCGTAATGTAGTAAAGCTAGCGTCGTTAGCCTTTGCTAATATGCTAACCCGTTTACGAGTGTCTTTGTTAATATTATTAATTCACATTGGAATTATTTTTGTTTTGTTTCAGTTTCGTAAATTCACCAAAACATCACTGTGGGGTTATTGAGTCTGTTTTGCTGATTGAAACGCTGGCTTCCACAGCCAGTGGGTCCATCACAATGACTTCTGTTTTGTTTGATCAGCCGTTTTACTGCTGTGTTAAAGACACTGTTTGGAAACAATTAAAAGGTATGTAAATAAAAATTTACAGAATCTTTCTGTGTAATTAACTAATTTCACAACGTATATATCTGCGGCTTATAGTCCGGTGCAGCGAATATATGGAAACATATTTTTTTCTTCTAAAATTTAGTCGGTGGGGCTTCTATACACAGGTGCTTTATTTAGTCTGGAAAATACGGTAATTTAGAAATATACGCTACTTTGTATTAGAAATGGCAACGGCGCAGGATGCATGTGCATGTACGAGACAGTCTACCCCACAACAAGAGATTAGATTAAAAAGAAGGAATTAACTGACTACAATGGCGGACTACCGCCAAGCTCTTCAGACAAACCTTATATGGAGATATCCGCTGACTTCATGTGTTGGAAAAACGTCCCGAGTTCTGTAAATTCCCAACGGCTCAATTGGAGAACGTATGAAGGAAGGCAAGATTGTTTTGTAAAACTTAAATAATGCTATTCGGTAACAGTAGAAGGGATAGTCAAACACAACTACAAATAGAAATTGAAAGAGTAAATGAAACCAAATTTCTAGGTATAATGATTGATGATAAAATTAACTGGAAATGTCATGTAAAAAATATACAACATAAAGTAGCAAAAAACACATCAATAATGAATAAAGCAAAACATGTTCTAGACCAAAAATCACTCCATATTCTCTACTGCTCGCTAGTGTTACCATATCTGAGTTATTGTGCAGGAATACGGGGAAATAACTACAAAAGTACACCGTAAACATCTATTTGCCGTGAGGGTTCTCCTGAGTCCGAAAGATCTTCCGTGAGCCCGGTAGACAATTTGAATACAGTCTTTTTATTTTGCCACAACGGTCTGGATTGCTTTTCATCAGTCTGTTTTAGGCGGGTGTCTCTCGCTCTCTCTCCAGCTCCCACTCTGTGTCTCGTCACGGCTGCTGCTAATAAAGGCGACAGGTGATTAGATAACAGGTCCCACCTGGGCCATCTACTCACCTGTTGCTGTCTTCGAGGCCGGTCCTTGCACACCCCTTTCTGCGGCAGGCCCGCAGGCCACGCCCCCCCCTACATACACTTCATTCATTAACCGTGTTACAGAAAAGATCAGTTAGAATAATACATAATGTTGGATATAGAGAACAAACAAACCCTTTATTTATTGATTAAAAAATACTGAGATTCCACGACATAGTGAATTTGCAAACATCTAAAATTATGCACAAAGCAAACTATAACCTGCTACCCAAGAATACACAACAATTATTCTCAACAAAAGAGGAGCATTACAATATCAGAGAAACATGTAATTTAAAACATTTATATGCACGTACAACTCTTAATTCAAGATTCAAGATTCAAGATGCTTTATTATTGTCCATTCTTTAACATGTACAAGACACATAAGAACTGAAATTTCATTTTCGGCACAGTCTCACTAAGAGCAGACATACGTTACAGGGAGACGAGACGGGACTGTCAACGGATCAGCCACTTACGGCGCTCCTTAAAAAAGGTGGGAAAAAGGTGATATTGGGAAAGGGGGGAAGAGTAAAAAATATCAGTCTAAGGCTGCACCCTCGGGAGGGGGTCCAGACTGAGTCCAAGGGAAAAAACCTCACATAGCATAGCACACATAAACATGTTACATATAATCACAACAACTCGCAAAAGAGGGGGTGGGGGGATTTGGGGGCCTGGAGGCCGGCCTGCTGCTATAAAGCGCTACTAGCCATCCATAACCCCGGAATTAAGCAGTGGTGAAGGCGTTGGTTGAGGAAGGGGCGGGTGCATGCATGTATGCCCATTTAACTTGGGTGTGGTGTTGAAATGTTTTTGTGGACTCAGGCCGATCTCAAAGTTCAACACCAGGTGTTGTTGAGAAAAAGGGAAGTCAAAAGCGTCCATCGTTGAGGTGTCCTTGGGGGTGTTTTTCAGAACAGCCTGTTCCTGATAGCGTCAAGGTCTATCGAGGGAGTCAAATCGTAGATTAAGATGTTGTTGTCCTCAAGCAGTCAAGAACAATGACTTGCATGCTCTATTTGTCCATGCTGGTTTCTCTCAAATTCAATTCAATTCTCCTTCTCAGCAAACTTCTCCATGATGTGATCCATCTTTAGATTCAGTTCAGAAATCGCCACAGTCTGTGGTCCCACAGCCCGATCCAATCCTTCCATTGCGATGAACAGCCGTTGGGCTCCTTGAGTGGCTGCCATCGTCTTCCGAATTTGACGATACACCAGAGCAATGCCCAGCCCAATCAGCAGGTGCCCCGCGATCACGGTTCCAAATAGGTAGATGTCTTCCACGTCCTCGATGGAAAGGACTGAGAGGCACATGATTCTCCATTTATCCCAGGAGTCTCTCACGTACCCCGCAGCAATGGTTCCATCAGGGCAGCCAGGCTCCCCCGAACCTCTTTTCCTTGTCGAAAAGACTTTGTCAATTGCGTCGAGAGTCCAGCTGATCATATCCATGTTTGATGTTTAGATTTGAGGACAGCGCAAAGAAAGAGGCTTCAAAAAAGTTCAGACAAGACAAAAACGAAGAGAGCAAGCAGGGAAGGAGGGAGCAGAGAAAAATGTGACCGCCCTCACCAGAGGCAAGACAGAAAGACCTTTAGTATATCAGTATGTGGAATTACATTTTGGAATGGATTAAGCAAATAAATCAAACAATGTACTAATATGATCCACTTCAAGAAACTCTTCAAACTTAAAGTGTTTACAAAGTACAAAGAAGAAGAACCATGATAAACATTCTGAATGTATTGATAATCTTATTTATCTCATTGTATGAAATACAACTTACTTCACTATTTATTTTTAATGTTATTATATATGGAGTGTATTGTGAATTAATTGAGAACAGGAAGTGAACACAAGTTTTACACTGTTATATAAAGGAAAAAGGGGTAGGATTAAATGAGCTCTGCTTTTTCCTACTCCTTTTCGAACATGTTGAAAAGAAACTGGAAATTGTGATGCATCACGTTGTATGCATGCGTGTTCAAAATAAACTCAAACTCAACTTAACTCAACTCTAAATATCTGTGCCACTCCATGGTTTGATTTCAAATTTTCAGGGCTTGAGCAGAACCCAAATAAAGCTGGTTTGCAGAATAGTACCCCTTCATGGTTAACATGTGTAACCCATTGGTTATTAATAAATGGGTCAGTTTTTCTCATACTTCCTATTGCTGATAATTGTTTTTCTATTTGAGTAATATCACTTGATCATGTCTTTTCTAACATTCCTCACTACAAAATAAGTCATACAAGTGTGTTTGATTCCTGCTGATATCGTATCGGGTCAATATCGGAATCGGTCAATATTCAACACTCCATAAGTGAAAAATGCGTATCATGACACCCCTACATTTGACTATACCTTGCATTACACTCTACTAGATATTTAATGGACTCTCATTATTATGTTAGATCCACTATGGCCTGGACTCTCACAATATTATGCTAGATCCACTCGACGTCCATTGCATTGGTCGCCCTAGGTGGGGGTCCCCACATCTGCGGTCCTCTCCAAGGTTTCTCATTGTCCCATTGGGTTGAGTTTTTCCTTGCCCTGATGTGGGATCTGAGCCGAGGATGTCGTTGTGGCTTGTGCAGCCCTTTGAGACACTCGTGATTTAGGGCTATATAAATAAACATTGATTGATTGATTTATTTATTATTCACATGGTAAATTGGATTTTTTTTTCATTTAATTCTTCAATCTAACTTGCAACTCAAATATTGGGGATCTTGTTATTTACAAATAACCATCAACGGAATCATTCCGTCCATCAGGCACATAGCCGGTGACATTTTTTTTGTAGAAATGCAACAAAATAGACTATCATTTCTTTGGTTCCAGTAGTTTGCAAACGAAAACCTGCAAAAGCACGATGATCTTGTAAATTCAGGTGTTTTATGATTTCATTTTTTATGATTGTGCTTTGTTTTTGCTGACAAGGCTGTGAAGCTTCATGTTTGTAATGCAATGGCATATCTGAAGGCCATTTTAATGAAAAAAATTAAAGACAGAAAACCATCCTCGCCAGGTTGCAACCTCTACATGACACCTATTTCTTCAACCATGCACACACACCTGCACACACACACCCGCACACACACAAACAATTGAGGGAAATGGCTTCCTTGTTGTCAGCCAGTCTGCAGCGCTAATGGCGGTTATATTTCTTCAGGCTCCTTTCTGTTTTTACCTGCTGTTATGGATGTCCATGCCCACAGGGGTTATTCCACTTTGCATCTCTCACTCTCTGCTCCCTACATTTTTATCTAATCTACCCTCGTGTTTGTGCAACAAAACAAAAGCATTATGTTTCTGTCATC
The DNA here is from genome assembly GCF_033978785.1 of Entelurus aequoreus. Lineage (NCBI taxonomy): Eukaryota > Metazoa > Chordata > Actinopteri > Syngnathiformes > Syngnathidae > Entelurus > Entelurus aequoreus. The sequence continues at coordinate 41,108,770 of NC_084748.1, read as the reverse complement.
AGTTTACAAATGGGGCATCATTTGGACTCATATAATTACAACTTCCACAATTGGAGCAGGTTGTTCATGCTAACTCGTGTACTTATGTGATATGTTCTTGCTTCATATGCGACCCACCACAATGTGCTTTTTTTTTTGGAAATGCGCATTTTAACTTTGAAATAGACTTTAGCCAGCACATCCCGGCTGTTTGAGAGAAGGTAAGTAGAAACCTTTGTGGAGAATGCATATATGTGTAAGAGTTATTTCTTTATTCATAGTCATGTTTGGAGCAGCTAGTATTTTTCCATGTATACTCTGTATACCAGTTTCTCTTTGTCTACAGAGGTCTGTGTAGTGTTTTAGGCATTGGAATGTGAAAAGGATGCATTCCCCTCCTTATCTTATCAGTGTTGAAGAAGGGGGAGGCATTCCTTTCTGGGGGGACTGCTTTCCGATTCAAGAGGTAGTTTCTTTCCGTTTGAATGTTAGACCATCCCGAGATGACGGTATGACTGTATTGTTGTGGGCTGGTCTCCTAAAGCTTCAGTAAAACTTGTTAATATTCCTATTCTGTCTTGATGGTCCTTCTTACTCTGCATATATGTCATCTGAAATAATTTGGGATTGACCAGTGACTTTAGTTCCCTGAGAGGGAATACTGGGCAGATGCAACACCTTCTAAAATAGTTGACTAAAATAGCTATATTTTTGTACGTCTCTGAAGATCCTCTGGTCAAAATTCACATTAAAGACTCTCAGACCATAAACAAACTAAAGTTTCTACTCTAACGAGACGATTAAACTGAATACCAGGCATCATGTTCGGAGGAAACCAGGCACCGCTCATCTTCAGGCCGATACCGTCCTTACAGTAAAGCATTGTAGTGGCAGCATCATGCATGGAGATGTTATTCAGTGACAGGAACAGGGAGATTAGTCAGGATAGAGGGAAATATGAATGCAACACTGTACAGAGACATCCTAGATGAAAACCAACACGTCTCATCAGCCTGATTGAGCTTGAGAGGTACTGCAAAGAGTAGTGGGCTAAGAGGAATGGGTGAAAATGCCCAAAGATAGGTGTGCCAAGCTTGTGGCGTCATATTAAGAAACACTTGATGATGTAATTGGTGCATCAACAAAGTATTAAGCAAAGGCTGTGAATACCTACTTTATGTACGTGGGATTTTTTTAATTGTATTTTTAAATAAAAAAATAATGAAAAATCACATTGTCGCTATGGAGTATGTAGAATTTTGAGGACAAAATTGTATTTATTCTATTTTAGAATAAGGCCGTACCAACACAATGTGAAAGAAGTGATACTTTCCAGATGCCCTGTAGTACTCACTGATAAAAAAAACAAAAAACAATAACTAATCTCTTCAGTAATTATGAAAGAGTCAAATAGCTTTAATGAGCAGCTTGTAACTGTAATAATTAAGACAGCAGAGGAAGGGGATGCTATAGAGTACATAAATAAAAAGTAAGTTCAGTAAGTTTCTTTAATTATAACTAAAACAACATGTTACATTTAAAACTTTGACGATCCGTAACCCGGATTATGTTTTGTTTTAGTTTAAGATTCCCTTAGTTCTTTTTCAGCACACTTGCGTTTGTGCTTCTTGGTTGCCATGGGTGCTGATTATTTTCACCTGCCTTTGATTAGTTGCTCCCGGGCACTAATCAGAGAGCTATTTATTTGTGCCTTTCGCCACACTCGCTCTGGCTGTTTTGCTTGCTTCATACAACATTACGTTTGGTGCACTCACATCGGTCCGCATCAGGGAAGGCCTTACTACCTGAGGAGGCTGAGGAGCACCTACCTACCAGTGACGTGCGGTGAGGTTCATGGCTGGTGAGGCACTGACTTCATCAAAGATTTACAAACATATGAACCCTAAAGAGTATCTTATTCACCATTTGATTGGCGGCAGTTAACGGGTTATGTTTAAAAGCTCATACCAGCATTCTTCCCTGCTTGGCACTCAGCATCAAGGGTTGGAATTGGGGGTTAAATCACCAAAAATTATTCCCGGGCGCAGCACCTTTGCTGCCCACTGCTCCCCTCACCTCCCAGGGGGTGAACAAGGGGATGGGTCAAATGCAGAGGACAACTTTCATTACACCTAGTGTGTGTGTGACAATCATTGGTACTTTAACTTAACTTTAACTTGACGCATACAAACTGTAGCACACAAAGAAGCACATTTAATTAAAAAAAACGTCATTATGGTCTTACCTTTACTCATAAATGAAGTCCATGCTGTTGTGCTGGATTAATGCACCCCCGCCGTAGAATGCACCCCCTGACGGGAGTGTTATATCAACTAAGGCCCACACTTAAACTTTCCACGTGCAAGATTGAATCTATTTAAAAAAGTTTAACCGAGGGTTTATAAATGTTGCCTATACTGTATGAAACTACAAAATAACAAACACGGAGGCTCCAGTTTACACAAGAACCACTTTATTTACCTTCTTTCAAAAACCTCCGCTTCACTCCAACGTGTCATCACTTCCGCTCTTAGCGCCTTCAAAATAAGAGCTCAAGGCATATACTGTATAACAGCGTATAACAGGAACTTAACATCACAAAGAGAACCACATTCAAAATCCAAGTTATAACACTGCAGATGGCGCTGTTGTAAAACTTCACCATCAGAGATCTGGTAGTGTAGGTAGCAGTGACTGCACGTCCATAAAAAATAGGTTACAAAAGTTATTTAATAAGAAGCCAAAAAGTGCAAAAACAATAATTTTCGTGTTGGAGGAGTTGTGAATGAATGAAATATGAAATCCGTGCTGCAGTCTGCAGGTGTTCCTAATGTTGTGGCCCCGCAGTCATTCACAACTCCTCCAACACGAACATTATTGTTTTTGCACTTTTTGGCTTCTTATGAAATAACTTTTTTAAATAGATTCAATCTTGCACGTGGAAAGTTTAAGTGTGGGCTTTAGTTGATATAACACTCCCGTCAGGGGGTGCATTCTCTACCACCAGGAGGCGGGATTACTGCGAGCCTCAGCCAGTGCGTCTTTTGCAGCCATTTTATGATCGCTCAGCACAAGAAATACTTACACACATACAGTTGTTGACAAAAACACTGTACAATTTATACCTCAGCTAACTAAACTATGGAAATGTATAATATAGTTTATATAGCAATACGGTCTCACTGCACAGCAGGCCAGCAGTTAGCCGAGTCCGCAATCCATGTTGAGGCACAATGCAGTGACGTGCCTCAACTGGCTGCTGATCACCGCACCGTCTATTCTCAGTATTTGAACGGCAATTGTGAAAATTCAGCGATTTTGAATAGAAATTATCTAAAACTGTTGAAGTTAAATGGAAAATAACTTTATAGTATAATCACTAGATATATATAACAATTTAATTTTTTTTTTTTCTTTTTACATTTTTTTTCTTTCCATGATGGCACGTGAGGCCCCGCCTCACCTGCCTCCAGTGACTGCACGTCACTGCTACCTACACTACCAGATCTCTGATGGTGAACTTTTACAACAGCGCCATCTGCAGTGTTCTAACTTGGATTTTTAATGTGGTTCTCTAACTCCACCAAGGTGGACCAACAGACACTACAGTGAGTGGTGAAAGCAGCAGGATAAATCAATGTGACTACTCTTGCAGAGATCAGTTCCATCTTCACCACTCGCCGTCTGAGGAGAGTGCAGAACATCCTCCGTGACCGCCACCACCCTTCACCGTCATCTGTTCCACATGCTGCCCTCAGGCAGAAGGTACAGGTCCGTACAGGCCCGAACAACAAGACCGTATAACAGTCTGTATCATCAGGCTATAAGGCTGCTGAACACTACCCTCTGCCACTCCTTCTGCCCCCCAGGGCAATAACCACATCCATCGACAACAGCTCTGAAATGAACGTGTCTCTTGTTTCCATCTCAACGTATATGCTACAATGCTTCAAGGATGTCAAAATTCTGCTAAATCTGTTGAATGTTGACTCCGGGTTATAGATGAGTTGCAGGCACGTGACCGAGAGGCACATCCGGGCACTTCTGGGTTTCAGGCGATGGTCTTAGCCCCATTAGGCTACTCTCCATTTACCTGAGTCTGTGCAGATTTAGGCTTATTTTGAAAGGTTTACAGGCAAATATAAAAGCGATCATGAAAAAAAAATATTTTAAATAGGATGGAGTGGATTTTTACACATTTTAACCATTTATCATTACCAAGAGGTTACTGCTACCTCACTTTACTTGACCCTGAAAAGATTGAAGGCACAACATTGTCTTTACATCTGAGGGGTCCAAAATTTAAACATTCATTTGTGCAAGACAAAGTTAACTTATTTGTGCATCGGTAATAAATGTATTTGATTGACATAACGAGTGCCGTGCTGCTGTGATTATGATGCTAATGAGAAAATGGATACGTTTGTTTGCAGTTGATTTCCTGCTACAAATATTTGCCTCATCTAACATTCATGTCTGCAGTTGTTTTTATGCTGTGAAGTATATTTTGTCTTATTATTTTAGCTGTATATATCCCTGTTGTTCAGCATTAATCTGAGCTCGCGATATCAAGATTAAGTATATGCTGTTGAGCCTACCAGAGATTTAATCATCTGGTTTATATTACTATTAAGGATATTTTGTTGATACTAACACATATCACCAGGAGACGCTATAATGTGGTCATCTGTGTCGAATAAAGCACTTGGCTTTCCTGCACAACAACAACTAAGCGTTTAGTTGCTGTTATGAAAATCGACAATGGAAATACGATGGATTGGACCAACAATCACGATATTTATTATTAGGACTAAACATGACGTTAGTTTATTTGCACAACCAGGTCTTCGTAGTTATATTTAGGCATAGCAACCACAAAAGAATATAAACTCATATCTTGTCCTTTATTTACGTTTAGTTCTGCTCTCAAAAACTACAAATATAGTAGAGAATAAACTCAATGGCATCACAGAAAGTTTCTCAAACAAATCAAATGTTCACACAACCATTTTACAAAGTGATTGCTGCAGACACAAGCGGTCCGATTGTACTCCACAAGATGATAAAAGTGATATATTTCCTGACTTTATTACCTTTATGAACCACTTCTTTCGGGACTCTATGAAAGCTCTTTTCTATCTCTCCATTCGAACGACTGGAACACCCAAGAACAAAACAGCAATACAGCATTTTCTGCTCAAACTTTACACTCCCTCTTACTTGTTTTAATGTGACACTCAAACTGCTTGACCATCGTGTGAATTAAGCCGCAATGAAGAAAAACGGATGTGACGTCATATGCAACCCTCCTATTTTTGGGGATTTTGGGGTTTAGGAACATGTGGCACTTTATATCAAACTATGCATGTTTGATGTTTAATTATTACATTACTAAATAAGTATGAACAATGTTGTGGATGTTTTAAATGAATGAGATCGAGGGTGAGCTACTTCATGTGATCTGCTGCTATTTATTATTGTTGTCTACTTATCACTAAACATACACATATTATTAATTCCAGTGAGTATACAAATAAGTTTTAGTGTCAAAATATGTCAATTTATTGGTTTCTGTCCACCAGGTCTCTCCACAGGCCTGGATGTGCTTGTGTCATGTCACACATTTAAAGTTATTTTAAAACGTCTTGATTCCTAATAAAGGAATACGTTTTTAATGGTATTACATGTTTGAAAAAATATTGACTTATTTCAGCTTCTTATGTCTTTAATTTGTATGCTTGTTGGTGAAAACTGTGCCCCCGGTCCGGCTTGTTCTTCTTCCACAGAGCTTGGGGTACTGACAACTCACAACATACCAGAAATAAATGGCAATCGCATTATGTAGACGTGTTAATCAGATCTTTAAAGGCCTACTGAAATGATTTTTTTTTATTTAAACGGGAATAGCAGATCCATTCTATGTGTCATACTTGATCATTTCGCGATATTGCCATATTTTTGCTGAAAGGATTTAATAGAGAAAATCGACGATAAAGTTCGCAACTTTTGCTCGCTGATTAAAAAAAACCTTGCCTGTACCGGAAGTAGCGTGACGTCACAGGGGCTAGTATTCCTCACAATTCCCCATTGTTTACAATGGAGCGAGAGAGATTCGGACCGAGAAAGTGATGATTACCCCATTAATTTGAGCGAGGATGAAATATTCGTAGATGAGGAACGTTACAGTGAAGGACTTGAGAGACAGTGATGGACGTATCTTTTTTCGCTCTGACCGTAACTTAGGTACAAGCTGGCTCATTGGATTCCACACTCTCCTTTTTTTATTGTGGATCACGGATTTGTATTTTAAACCACCTCGGATACTATATCCTCTTGAAAATGAGAGTCGAGAACGCAAAATGGACATTCAGTGCCTTTTATCTCCACGACAATACATCGGCGAAATGCTTTAGCTACGAGCTAACGTGATAGCATCGTGCTTTAACTGCATATAGAAACAAAAAAATAAAGGATAGAAGGAAGGATAGATAGAAAATCTACAATACTATTAAACCGTGGACATGTAAATACACGGTTAATGCTTTCCAGGCTGGCGAAGGTTAACAATGCTGTGCTAACGACGCCATTGAAGCTAACTTAGCAACGGGACCTCACAGAGCTATGCTAAAAACATTAGCTCTCCACCTACGCCAGCCAGCCCTCATCTACTCATCAACACCCGTGCTCACCTGCGTTCCAGCGATCGGCAGAAAGACGAAGGACTTCACCCGATGCGTTTGGCGGCCCGGAGACGTAGGAAGTCAAGGTGAGGTCGGCGGCTAGCGCGGCTAGCGCTCCAACAAAGTCCTCCTGGTTGTGTTGCTGTAGTCCGCTGCTAATACACCGATCCCACCTACAACTGTCTTCTTTGCAGCCTTCATTGTTCATTAAACAAATTGCAAAAGATGTCCAAAATACTGTGGAATTATAAAATGAAAACAGAGCTTTTTGTATAGGATTCTATGGGTACCATAACTTCCGTTACTCTGACTTCGTCATGCGCATACGTCATCATACCGCGACGTTTCAGCCGAATATTTCCCGGGAAGTTTTAAAAGTCACTTTATAAGTTAACCCGGCCGTATTGGCATGTGTTGCAATGTTAAGATTTCATCATTGATATATAAACTATCAGACTGCGTGGTCGGTAGTAGTAGGTTTCAGTAGGCCTTTAAAAAAACAAACTTGATAAGATAAAGGTGATTCAATGTTGTCTTGTTCCGTGTTGTGGAAATGAGTTGAGCCAACACACGACGTGCTGCTAACTGTACTTTTATTCACTACTCGTAGGAATACCACATCACATTTCAGGCAACGCTAAAACAGGAAGTACCTCGTTCCTTGGGCCAATCATATTTGTGTATACTTCAGGGACCGCTCGGAGATCGTATTACCTAAGAATATTACATCCCCCTTCTTTTAGAAAAATATGGAACACAACATTCAAGAAAACACACTCTGTGCAATAACCGTTACTGAAACATATTGAAATTCAAGTAGAACATGTACGACTGCCTTAAAGTAGGAATTCAACAACAGATTTCAATTATCACTTAACTTGCTCGAATGTCATACTGTTGAAAATAGAAACACAATCACAATGTTATTGAATTGTACGTATCTGAACACCATTGAGCATATTTTTTATAAGTCCATAACAACTCTGGGCTTAACCTCACGTCTAGACCTTGTCTGATACCGCACAGGCTGTGGGGCTGTTTCTTCTGTTATCTTTGCGGTGTGTGGTGGGTCAGTGTGTAGTGCATGTTGTGTGTCATGTTTTGTGTTTTCTTCAGTCTGGGTGGTCAGTGTCTCTCTTGTGTCCTGGAGATGTCGTCTGTTTCGCCTGTATTCTTGTCCTCCTGATGCGCGTATGTGGTATGATCTTTCAGTATCAGCTGAACGAATGACAACTGCTGGTTTCCAGTAGCCTTTCTCCTGAAAACGGATGTATTGTCCTTCATGCAAAGGTGACATTAGCTTAGCTGATCTGTCATAGTACTTCTTCTGCTGGTGTTGTTTGTTGGTTCTCATGATGTGAACATCCTTGTGGCTGATAATTTTGGGTTGCAGCTGCTGATGGGTGTTAGGCAGGATTGAGCGTGTGCGACGACTCATGAGCAGCTGAACTGGTGACTTGAAGTTGTCCACTGGGGTATTGCGATATTAAAGCAGACTCAGATAAGGGTCTTTCTGATCAGCTTTGGCCTTTTCCATAAGGGACTTTGCAATGTGAACAGACTTCTCGGCTAAGCCATTACTTTGAGGATAACATGGGCTGGAGGTAATGTGTGTGGAACCCCATGTGTTGGAAAAAACATCAAACTCTCTACATCTGTACTGTGGACCATTGTCTGATATAACAGTCTCTGGTATCCCGTGTCTTGCAAAAGAAGATTTTAGTTTATGTATAACAGCAGCAGCTGTGGTGCTGTTTAATCTGTTTAGCTCAAAGTATCTGCTGTAATAGTCTACTGTGACTAAATAATCATCATCGTTCCAAGTGAACAGGTCAGTAGCCACTGTTTGCCATGGCCTGTCTGGGATCTTGTGACTTATCATTGGCTCTTTAGTGTTTGATGGCTTATGTTCATTGCAGATGTGGCATTTACCAATTAATTCCTCAATCTGTTTGTTCATCCCAGGCCAGAAGATGATGTCACGCGCTCTTTGTTTGCACTTTTCCATACCCATGTGACCTGCATGGATACGGGATAACATCTCTGTGCGCAGTGAGTTGGGTATGATGATTTTTTCCCCTTTGAACAGGATGTTATTCATCTGCGAGAGCTCGTCCCGGTAGTTCCAATATTCCTCTATGTTCTGAGGGCATCGTTTCCTCTCCTCGGGCCATCCTGACTTAATTATCTTTTTCAGCATGATGAGTTGAGCATCCTTTCCAGTCTCTACCTTGATGTCTTCAAGTCTGGTGTCACTGACAGGTAGGTTGCTATAAACGGTGTGCACCTGCATGTCCAAACCTTCACTGAGGCCGGTGTCCTGGTCAGGCAGTGACTTTCTGGAGAGAGTGTCTGCGACAGGAATGTCTTTGCCTGGTCTGTGAGTGATGGTGAAGTTATACCTCTGTAGCTGAAGCATCTTTCTTTGTAACCTTGGAGGCATTGCTGCAAGTGGTTTTCGCAAAATGGATTCAAGTGGTTTATGGTCACTTTCCACGGTGATGTGGCGACCATATATGTACTGGTGGAAACGCTTGCCCCCAAACAGAATAGCAAATAACTCCTTCTCAATTTGTGCATAATTGACTTCACAATCAGTTAGTGACTTAGATGCATAGCCTATGGGCTTTCCGTCTTGTAATAGCACTGCTCCTAATCCATATTTTGATGCGTCAACTTGGAGTCTGAGTTCTTTGCTTGGGTCAAAATACCTTAACGCTGGACCTGGTTCCTGAGTGAGGAGCCCTTTAATTTTTTCGAATGCTTCCTCCTGCTGTGCATCCCATCTGAATTCACTTGAATCTTTTAACAGGTGACGCATGGGTGCATTGACATCAGACAGTCCAGGGGCAAATTTGGACAAATAGTTAATCATGCCAAGGATTGTTTCCAGCTCACCTTTGTCTCTTGGTGGCTCCATGTCCCTCACAGCTGCAATCTTGGCTGGATCAGGCTTGATTCCATCCTTGGTGATTCGGTGCCCAAAGTAGCTGACTTCAGTAGCACAGATTGTACTCTTATCTGGGTTGAGCTTAGCTCCTCGCTCCCTGGAGCGCTGCAACATTGCACGGAGGTTGGTATCATGTTCTTCTTTAGTCTTGCCATAGATGAGGATATCATCGACTATTGCTGTGACACCCTGTAAACCCTCATAAGTCTCGTCAACTTTACGCTGAAACTCATCTTGAGCCGAAATCAGTCCAAAAGGTAAGCGGAGGAATCTGTATCGTCCGAAAACAGTGTTGAAGGTTGTCAGCTTTGAGGACTCATCTGAGAGCTTGACTGCCCAGTAGCCTGACCTTGCATCCATTACACTGAAGAAACAGGCTCCTGCCAATTTGGATGTGGTGTCCTCAAGGGTAGGTAAGGGGTAGTGCGGGCGTTTGATGACTTTATTTAGATCCCTTGGATCCAGACATACTCTTAGTTTTCCTGTGCGTGGTTTTTCTGCTGCTACCATTGAATTAACCCATTCAGTTGGTTCAGTGACTTTTACAATAATGTCTTGTTTTTCCATGTTTTGTAATTCCTCTTTGAGACGGTCACGAAGGGCCAGAGGGATGCGCCTAGGTGGGTGAACTACAGGTACTGCTTCGAGTTTAATGTGAATTGTGCACTCTCCAGGAAACAGTCCTATTCCTGTGGACACATCAGCAAACTCATCCATAACTGATGTCTCAGGTGTGCTGTACACGGACAGTATAAGTTTAATGAGTCCAAAATCCAAACAGGCTTTTAATCCTAACACTGGAGGAGCTTCTGTGTCAACGATGTGGACTTTTAATGTCAGATGGGTGCTTTTGTACTGGCATTTAATGTTGCATTTTCCTCTGACGGATAGCCTCTCACCTCCATAGCCATAGAGAGGGCGTGCTGTTGGTTGTAGTGTGTCCTGTATCCCTAGCCTTTGGAAAACATTAGTGGGAATGACATTAGCTGACGCTCCGGTGTCTAGCTTGAAGGTGACAGTATTTTTACTTTGTCCAAACAAACACATCCGCATATGCCTGTTCAGTTTCTCTTTTGTTACCGCTGTCTTGTGTAACTGAATCAATAAACAATTCTTCATTGTCTGTCTTGCTGAGTGAGTCAATTTCACTTACAGTGTGCACTCCTGTACTCTGCTTTGAGCGGCATTCTTTTGCGAAATGGTTCCATTTGCTGCATATCTTGCACTGTTTACCTTTGGCTGGACAGCTGTCTTTTGCTCCATGAGGCTTGTTTCCGCAGTAGCCACAACTTTTATGACGCTCTCTGTCCCCATCAGGTCTGTAGGTGTGCTCTGTTGCCTTGTCCTGACGCGTTTTCCAAGCTGTCTTCCTTGGATAATGGCGACTGATAGCACGGGCAGTCTGCTCGTGCAGGCCGCTAGCTATAGTTTTGAGCTGTGCTTGTGCCATGTCATGAGACCTGACTATATATATAGCTTTATCCAACGTCAAATCGGAACCGACACTCAGTAGCTTTTCTCTTACTTTAGGTGAGTGGATCCCAAACACGACACGGTCTCTCACCATCTCCTCCTTGTTTGCATAGTTGCAGTCCTTCATAAGCAGTCTCAAATCCGTCAAAAACTGTTCAAATGGCTCGTTAGCTCCTTGGACTTTTTCGTGAAATTTATAACGAGCAAATATTATGTTTGACTTCGGCATGACGTATGCTTCGTAGCGCTCATAGTACGTAATCAGTACCTTTCGTTCGTCGTCTGTAAGTGTCCATGTGTTATATACGTCCCGTCCTCTTTCGCCAATCCAAATGAGAAGATAGCTGCACTTTCCGTCCTCTCCTTTTTTCTTAAAAGGACCAGAAAACATCAACTCTACGTGGAGCTTAAACTTCCACCATGCTTCGGGCAGGTTACTCGCATCCCAGTCCATACGAGGTGATGGAACTCCGGCGACGTCCATCTTGTTGCAAAGTTCTTCTTTCCTTTTATTCTGACACCATGTCTTGTTCCGTGTTGTGGAAATGAGTTGAGCCAACACACGACGTGCTGCTAACTGTACTTTTATTCACTACTCGTGGGAATACCACATCACATTTCAGGCAACGCTAAAACAGGAAGTACCTCGTTCCTTGGGCCAATCATATTTGTGTATACTTCAGGGACCGCTCGGAGATCGTATTACCTAAGAATATTACAAATATGTTGAAAAAAGCTTATTGCCAACAGAGTTATTTAAGAAATTAGACTAATTTAGTGCATGGAAACGTACTGATTGTTAGTTTGTAGCTGGCTTATTGACAAGGTGAATAAGTCATTGATATGTGAGTCAGTCTGCATACCTCTGGGTCTGGACTTGTTGAGGTTCAATACACTAAAATTCGGTTTACAAATGTTAGTGCTGCCAAACAGTGAATGTATCATCTGTGCATGTTTCTTACAGTGTGGGTACTTTTGCATTGAGACTTATGTGTAAACGTCCTTCAGATTCCTTGTCATAATTTGTTTTTTTTAGCTCAATATCACTTTAAAGTGATTTAAATGGGGTTTGAGGACAGTATCAGGGCCAACATTGAAGGGTACGGAGAATAGTTCCATATCTCCGGTATTTTTTCTAAAGTTCATAAAGCGCCCGTCACGCTCTCTGTTTAGATTGCTGACAAGTCCTTCATGTTCAGGCAGCCTCTCCTCAACCAGGTTTACTTTTCTCAGACAGGGAAAGTGAGCCACATTTCCTGTGAACAAGTAAACAGTCCAAGTTACTGTATGTCACAATTACCAGTAGTATTGCTATAAACTCTGTGGTGTACCTGGCTCTCTATACAAACAGACAGAGGAGCCCAGCCAGCTCATGGTTAGTCTGTAAAGGATACTGTGGCTCTACTGAAGACCAGAGAGGAGGTCTGAGGGCTCAGGCATGAACACAGGCTGAACAACATGACTGGTGGTGTGAACTCCATGTTTTAAACAATTGACTTTGCTCTTATTGCCCCAAAACCTGTGTATAAAACCCTGCTTTGTTTTCAAAACTTCCTCCCCTTTTTAATTGATGAGGTTAACAACACCGGGGCTCTCCTTATACCTTCCGTTCATGGCCCTTTTGCTTGATGACCCCTGATCTGTAGCTTTGGAGCAATTTGAGCCTGAACACAGACAGAAACCGTGGGTCATTTAACCCTTATGGAATGTTCATATTGTTGTTACTCAGCCAGCGTTTACTGAACAGATGTTTATTGGGATACGGTAAACATCTGTTCAGTATTTTAACATAAAAGTGTTTGATTGTGAGGCATTAAAAGCCACAAAATGCAACGGGTCCATCAGACCCGCAAACGTTGGCTGAGTAACAACAAATTGAACGTTGCACGGAAAATTTATCTGCCAGTTTCTGCATCCCACATGGATTCTTCTTTTGTGTTTCTGCACCTGCGGTTCCCACACAAGGTTGCAACATTGTTTGTCAACACTGTCTGCTCTCATTTTCTCGCACATTTCACCCTCTGATGTTCTGTGTACCTACACTCTGTCCTCCTCCTGTATGGGCCTGCTGTGTGTGTGTGTTTGTGTGTGTGTGTTTGTGTGTGTGTGTGAGTGGGTGGTTGCGTGTGGTACACAGCACATCAATTTCCCCACTTCTATTAGCCTGGGTTCAGTGGACCCAGACATCTTATATGTAATAGATATGTGTAGGTGTGTGGTCATTAAATATGGATTCTGACATATGTTCTTCACAGAAAATGAGCCAAAGTCAGTGAGTCTCAGTTTGAAAAATTTATTAATTGTATCATTTTTCTTTTAATAAAAAAATGAAACTGGGTCCCACAGACCCGAACACCACACAAGGGTTGATGAGGTTACCAACACCGGGGCTCTCCTTATACCTTCCGCTCATGGCCCTTTTGCTTGATGACCCCTGATCTGTGGCTTCGGAGCAATTTAAAACCTTCTGGTGCTCAAATAGATTCTGTGCCCCCATTGTCGGGTGTAGTTCCTGTATAATTTAAACTTGGTGTAACACATTGATTTAAAAAAAATGTCTCACATAGTCCAGCTTTAAGAACTAACAGCTCATTTCTAAGCTACATTTTATTCCCAAAGTCCTTGCGCGAAGCGTTTTCCGTCAGCCAGATGATTAAACCTTTCAGTAGGAGCATAAACATGTTTGAGGTCTTTCAGACACTAAACACATAACTCATATCACTTTTAACTATCCCCCCCAGCCTTTTATACGCACAACTGTTTTTGTTTTTTATTGTCAAATGATGTATCATAAGTAACTATAATGTGTCTTGCAGTGGGCATCACTGCTGTGACCGTTTGTAACTCTGTATCTTCCATACTGGCATTAGAGCCGTCCGTCTACTATGATGCCCTTTAAAGCTAGGCCGGCAAATCTCATGGGCCTGCTGCTTCCCCGCTTGCCTCCTCATTACACCAATGCGAGCTTGCTGGCTTGAAGCCGCTAACAAGCTGGACATTTAGGCGGTTGATGGTTTAAATGGAGCTGAACAGTAGACACACTGTCCAATATACACCAGAGGTGAAAAACAGGGTAAGGGGAGGAAGACATCCAACTTGCTGTTGAAGCTGCATGGACTTTATTTGTACTTACACCACTGAAATATTTCAACTGTCTGCAAGTACAATAGTAGTTTACAGTGTTATAGAAAACAAAATTGTTCTTCAATTTCCACAATTTTTATTCTAAAAAAAATCAGCCATTCTGCATTTGGGGCTAATGCTACGTTTAGTACCGTATTTTACGGACTATAAAGCGCACTTAAAATCTTTTTTTTTTTTGGTCAAAACTCCACAGTGCGCCTAATGTACGGAATATTCTGGTTTTGCTTACCGACCTCCAAGCTATTTTATTTGGTACATGGTGAAATGATAAGTGTGACCAGTAGAAGGCAGTCCAACATAAGAGATATGTGTAGACTGCAATATGACTCAAGTAAACAACACCAACATGTTATATGTTCCGTTGCAAATGTAGAACATTACACACGGCGCTCAAAAATCTATCAACGCGTTTTAGTACGACTTTGGTAAGCTATGAAGCCGCACCGCTTGATTGATTGTACTGTGCTTCAACATACGAGTATTATTATGGTGTGTGTATAAGGTAAGACATTATCTGCCGTTTTTTTCGCATTATTAAGCAAAAGCAACTTGTCTTACCTTCTGGTACCTGCTGATCTGTATTTGGAATCTGCATAAGTCCTGAAAAATTGCACGCTTCCGCCTTTGTAGTTCGTGCTGACGCTGTAATCAATAAGAATCTTCTTGTTATGGGACATTCATCCTCCGCTGTTGCCATTTCTAATATAAAGTAGTGTAAAGTTCTTACTTATATCTGTCAGTAAACTCGCCATGAAAGTGCTAAAACATACCGGTGTAGTGAGTTTACATTATTCACCCAAGGAACTTTAGTTATTAGAGAGTTCCGGTCGGACGGTTTTTCACGGGACACATTTCCGGCATTGTTGTTGCACTAGTGAGCCACGGATGAGGAGATGCTGCTCCGTTATTGGTTTAAGTCAATTCTGAATGTCATTAAAACAGTTAGCTCCATCTTTTGACACTTCTTCCACTCCCGTCCTTGCACGCTACACCGCTACAACAAAGATGACGGGGAGAAGATGCTGCCAAAGGTGAGCCACGTAAATAAGACTGCCCAAAAAACGGCGCATCCTGAAGCGACTGTGAAAAAACGGCTTGAAGATGATCTGTAAAACATAATCTATGCAACATTTTGACCAACTAACCACCATTACATGTTATGTAGACCACAAGGAAATGTTTTACATTTAAAAAAAATATATAATAATTTGACTCCTTTAATGCGACCTTTTGGATCTTCCCCCTCTGGACTTGGATGCTGCCACCACCAACACGCACCTTCAGCAAACCCTCGGTAAATTCACATTGTGTAAATTTCCACACATAATATTACACACACACACATAGTAGCATACACACCCCACGTATACATTAAAAGCTCAAATAAAACCTGTTGAGCTATACCTCCTGTTGTTGTGCCGCCTCCTTCCCCCTTGTCGACTCATAACAGTACGTTCTGGCCAAGATGGAACCAGACGGTACCCAAGGATCTCAGTCCACCCCCCGTTCTCGAGTTGCCCTTACAACTGCCTTTTCTTCCGTTCAAACTGTCCTCCAACAGCATCAGGCTCGCTTCTCTACTCTTGAGGACAAATTGGACGTCGCCTTCGCTAGCATTCTGGCTAGGTTGGAAACTCTCGACCCCCGTCAGGTGACACCCCCCACACCGGCCCTGGGAGCTTCGGCGACACCCACCATCGGAGCACAGTTTCCACTCCGAAAACCCAAGATAGCCAGCCCTAGAGTTTTCGAGGGGGATTTTGAACTTTGTCGAGGCTTCTTGGTGCAATGTGAGCGGATTTTTCAACATCAGCCTTCCTGGTATGCAAATGACTGTGCCAAAATTGCATTTATGTTTTCCATACTCTCGGGTCCCGCATAAAAGTGGGCCACGGCAGCCCTTAGCAAGACATTGAGTCTTAAGACTGATTATGCGGCTTTCCGTAGAGAGTTTCGGGCTGTTTTTGACCACCCTACCGACGGGGGAGACTCCGCCTCCAAACTTCACTCCCTTCGACAGGGCCGTTGCTCCGTGGCTACTTACACCTTGTAGTTCCGCACCCTGGCAGCCGATAGTGGATGGGATGACAAGGCTCTGCAGAGCGCCTACAGGAGAGGTCTGAGTGAGACCATTAAGGACGCCTTGCTTCGGGATAGGCCGTCCTCTTCTCGTGAGCTCATCGAACTGGCATTGCTCTTCGACCAAAGACTGGTGGAAAGAGAGGCGGAGAGGGAGTATGCCTGTACTGGTTCCGTGTCGACAACATCCTCTCGACCTCACAGCCAACATCCCATGAGACAGACAGGTACCACTACTTCATATTCGCTCACACCCTCCGAACCTATGCAGATAGGTAGATCTCGTCTTACCTTTGAGGAGTGGGAGCGTAGGTTTCAATGTCGTCTGTGTCTCTACTGCGGTCGGGCTGACCACATAATTCGCAATTGCCCTTCACGGCCAAAAGATCAGGCTCAACAGTCAAGGGGCTCCTGGTGAGCCATACCACCCTCCCCACTACACATAAAGGAGGTAGCCCTGGAATTTTTTTTCCCCGCAACATTAATATGGGAGGCTAGTACAATATCGGTGGGGGCTTATTTGGACTCCGGAGCTGATGAAAGTTTCATCGATCTGGAGTACGCCCGACAAGTAGGAATTCCCCTAGTCCCACTCGACACATTCATCTCCGCCCAGGCTCTCGATGGACATCCTTTGGGTCCTATCAAGCATCGCACAGGGCCCCTTTCATTAACTCTTTCTGGCAACCACACGGAGACCATCCATCTCTGGGTACTGGACGCCCCATTGGCCCCTCTCGTTCTCGGCTGCTCTTGGTTGAGTCAACACGACCCCCATATTTCTTGGTCAACTGGAAAAATCCTGGCCTGGAGCAACCACTGTCACGCACACTGTCTCAGATCCGCAGTGATCCCTCCTGGTAATCCTAGACCAATCTCACCCCCAGTGGACCTCTCCCGAGTCCCTAGGTTCTACCATGACCTAGCCACAGTTTTTAGCAAGGAGCAAGCTCTGTCTCTACCGCCCCACAGACCATACGACTGCGCTATCTATCTCATCCCCAACGCAATCCTGCCTTCCAGTTGTCTGTACAACTTGTCCCTCCCGGAGAAGCAGGCCATGAGGGACTACATTTCTGAGTCTCTCGCCTCCGGTATCATCACACCGTCCAAATCACCTGTGGCAGCTGTTTTTTTTTTTCGTCAGCAAGAAGGATGGCTCCCTCAGACCCTGCATAGACTACCGGCAACTCAACTGCATCACCATTAAAAATAAATATTCTCTACCCCTCCTGAACTCTTCCTTCGAGCCTCTGACCCCCGCCACCATTTTTACTAAATTGGACCTACGAAATGCTTACCATTTGGTACGCATCAGGGAGGGAGATGAATGGAAAAGGGTGTTTAATACGCATTTAGGCCACTTTGAATACCGGGTCATGCCTTTTGGTCTGACTAATGCCCCCGCCGTTTTCCAGGCCCTTGTCAACGACATCCTCAGGGACAGGATCGACTGCTTTGTTGTTGTCTACCTTGATGATATTCTCATTTTCTCTAAGACTCAGCAGGGACACCAGCATCACGTCCGTCTCGTCCTGCAGCGCCTACTTGAGAACCGTCTCTTCGTCAAGGCGGAAAATGTGAGTTCCACACCTCTTCCGTTGATTTTCTTGGTTTTGTGATTGAGAAGGGTCATATCAAAGCTGACCCCAAGAAAGTGAAGGCGGTGGTGGAGTGGCCCCAACCCACTACTCGGACGGAGCTTCGACGTTTCCTGGGATTTGCGGGTTTCTACAGACGCTTTATTAAGGACTTCAGCAAGCTGGCCGCACCTCTCCATACCCTCAATTCAACCAAGATGCCGTTTCAATGGAACCGAGAAGCCGGGATGGCATTCTGGTGCCTCAAGAGGAGCTTCATCTCAGCCCCTATCCTTGTTCACCCGGATCCAGACTGTCCTTTTATTGTGGAGGTGGACGCATCCGACTCTGGGATTGGAGCAGTACTATCCCAACGCTCCAAACAGGACAATAATATCCACCCATGTGCGTTTTTCTCCAGGCGTTTATCCCCCGCCGAATGAAATTATGATGCAGGAAATCGAGAGTTGCTGGCAGTCCACGATGCCCTGACAGAGTGGAGACATTGGCTCGAGGGGGCCAAACACCAGTTTCAGGTACTTACGGACCACCGCAACCTTCTGCATTTCCGGTCCGCCAGGAGGCTCAACGACCGGCAGGCCCGATGGTCTCAATGTTTTAGTCGATTTGACTACCGTATTTCCTTGAATTGGCGCAGGGAATATAGTACTCGCACGTCTAGAATTACAGCCGGTCAAACTCGTTTCGCAAAATAATTAACGCATGCTTGGCCTTATCGCCGGTTCAGGATTAACGCCGGATCAAATTCGTTTCGCAAAATATTAATTTTATTACCGCATGTCTAGAATTTCCGCTGGGTCAAACTCATTTCGCAAAATATTTAGCATATGTCTAGAACTTCCGCCGGGTCAAACTCGTTACGTCACGAGTGACGATTTACCTGTCCTCATTTTCAAAATGGAGGAAGCTGATTTCAGTAGTTTGCAATCGCACAAAGGAAAAAAGATTAAGAGCTATTCAATAGGATTTAAGGTCCAAGCTATTGAATACCGGTACGGTATGCTAAAAAGAACAGTAAGCAGCTATGTTTTATTAATATACCGTAGCTGCGTGTGTCAAATATGAGTCATTAAATGACTCCCGCCTCCTGGTGGTAGAGGACGCTAGTGATCCTTCTTGCGACTACCGGTACTGCAGAAGAAGTGACAACAAGCAGCAACAGATCGTCTTTTTTTTCCTCTCGCCTGAACTTTTAACATGGAGGTTTACATACCGGTATCTAAAATAAAACAGTTTTGTAAAATGGACTTTCAATCGAAGCAGGAGGTAATAATTAAAGGAATATCTCCATCGAGACAGAGAGACTTTTAAAACTGAAGAAAGAAAATAAGGAAGACTTCTATAAACAAGTTATCGATGCTTTTGGTCAGAAGGAGCTGCAAATGGACTCCATTTATAAGTATAGGTAAGACCATAATAAAGTTTTTTTTATTAAATGTGCTTTTCATGATGGTACCGGTATGCTTACATCACACTCAAAGTGCACGCCTAAATTTACCGCATTCCTTTTGGTAAACGCCGGAGTGAGAAGAGGTTTTAAAATAATTAGCGCATGCATGGCCATCCCGCAGGCTTCTGGTAAACGCCGGAGTGACAGGAGGTTTTAAATTAATTAGCGCCCCTGCGGCTATTCAAGGAAATACAGTATGTTCTTTCTTTCAGGCCAGGCTCTCGCAACCCTTAAGCTGATGCCTTGTCCCGACAGTTTTCCGAGGAGCCCACCTGCACCACACCTGTGGAAATATCCTCCCTACCTCCAGAGTAATCGGTATGGTTACCTGGGAGGTGGAAAGACTGGTTCGGGACGCTCTACAGAATATACCCGGACCAGGGGGAGGACCACCCAACAAACTTTTTGTTCCTCGAGAGCTTCGCCCTCGAGTCTTGGACTGGGGGCATTCCAGCGTCTTCACCTGTCATCCCGGATTCCAGCGAACCCTCTCTTTTGTCCGCCGGCGGTTCTGGTGGCCATCCATGGCTATCGATACTCGTGAGTTCATCGCCGCTTGCAGTACCTGTGCTCGTAATAAATCCTCCCACAGACTGCCGGCGGGACTGCTTTGCCCTCTTCTTATTCCCAGTCGCCCATGGTCACACATCTCCCTGGACTTCATCACTGGTTTTCCCCTATCCGAAGGTAACACCACCATCCTCCCTATTATCGATCGTTTTTCTAAAGCTGCACACTTTGTTCCATTACCCAAACTTCCCTCTGCTTCCGAGACGGCTGACCTCCTCACAGTCCATGTTGTTAAGCAGCATGGGATCCCGATGGACATTGTCTCGGATCGGGGGCCCCAGTTCACTTCCCGAGTTTGGCAGGCCTCTTGCAAAGGGATTGGGGCTACGGTCAGTCTCACTTCTGGCTACCACCCTCAGAGCAATGGTCAAGCGGAGAGAGCGAACCAGAGTTTGGAAACCATGTTGCGTTGTGTTTCCGCCCGCCAACCCTCTTCTTGGAGCAAGTATCTGCCCTGGGTCGAATTTGCCTACAACTCCATGAAGAGTTCGGCTACGGGTTTGTCGCCTTTTGAGTGTTCCCTCGGTTATCATCCCCCTTTGTTTCCACAACAGGAGATCGAAACGGCGGTAGAATCTACTCGCAAACACATCAAGAGATGCCGTCAAATCTGGAAGACTGCCCGTGCTGCCCTTCTAAAGGCTTCCGAGAGGATGTGTCGCAGTGCCAATCGGCGACGCATTCCGGCGCCCTCATACCTTCCGGGACAACAGGTGTTTTTACAGGCCAAAGAACTCCATCTACAAGTACCATCCCGTAAACTTGCACCCCGTTTTGTAGGACCTTTTTTCGGTGGAGGCCATAGTTAATCCGGCAGTGTCTTCCTCTTTCTCCGCTGCGGCAGCACCTAGAGACTCTGCTGCGAGCCAAGCAGGACACGCCCCCGCGCTTGTTGCGCAGACCGCGCCCACGCGCCGACACAGCCGGAGACAATCTTCTATTGACACACCTGGGACTAATGAGAGGCAGCAGGATAAAGAGACTTGCCGCTGACTTCTCGTCGCCAGAACGTCGCTCTGTTTTCAGTAACCTCTCACGTCTCTGGCTCCCCTCCTGTGCTTTCTCTTTTGCTCATTTTTGTCCTTCTCATGCCTGGCCTTGATCTTGTCTTTGTCATCTCCTGTTCCCACAGCCTCCGTGTCCCTGTCATTGCCTTTGCGCTGCCACTGTGAAGTTTCCCCCGGACTCTGATTGCCTTCCCTGATTTTCGACCCCCACGCTCAGATTTGGACCCCTGACGCCTCTCTCCTGCCAAACGGACTTTGCTCGGATCACGAACCCCTTTTGGATCTTCCCCCTCTGGACTTGGATGCTGCCACCCCCATACGCACCTTCAACAAACCCTCGGTAAATTCACATTGTGTAAATTTCCACACATAGTATTACACACACATAGTAGCATACACACCCCACGTATACATTAAAAGCTCAAATAAAACCTGTTGAGCTATACCTCCTGTTGTTGTGCCGTCTCCTTCCCCCTTGTCGACTCATAACATATATATGAAAAGAGATCGAAACTAGACCATTCATCGGCAGTGCGCCCTATAATCCGGTGTGTCCTATGGTATATTGAATCACTTTTTGGCACCCGATAATACATTGATTTCTTGAATGCATCCAAACACTTGATTAGTATTTTATTATGTGCACAGACAAAAAGCTGTTATTATTGTATGTAGCTTATAAATAGCACATATTCTTACAATAACCACGAAAATAAAGTGTTTGTCTCACATGTACATGACTCCAGCTGATGGCATCATAGCAGTAAAAATCAAATGAGTCCTCTTCACTTTATCCCAGTTGTACACATAATACGATGTGGAACATGTTAAACACACGCATTTTGTTTTGGTTTTTGGCGGGGACCACTGACTTCCTCTTCTGAAGAGGAAAAGCATTGGATTGGTTGTCATTCGTAACCAACCCCCACCCCTCTTTCAAAGTACGCCGTTAAAGAGGTGTGATTGGATATACTCCCAACTCGTCCCACCTATCGACAAGACAACATTGAATATGATTGGGTTTCGTTTCTGTCAACATTTTCGGTTCTTTTTTTTTATACTTAACTAAGTTCTCAGTTAATTGTGTTATCGTCTAAGTCAGGGGTCGGCAACTCAAAATGTTGACAGAGCCATATTGGACCAAAAATACAAAAAACAGATGTGTCAAAATGAAAAGCCGTATGTAAGTGTTATAATTAAGGCAACACATGATGTAAGTGTCTATATTAGCCTACTATAAAAATGACTTTAAAAGTCTTATATAAGTGTTATAATGAAGGCAACACGTGTCTATATTAGCTATAATAGCCTACTATCAAAATGACAATGTGTCGCAGGCTGAAGCAAATCTTCGTTGACAGAAATGTTGAAATTTAATATTTATTCTACACATTAGAAACCATTAGTAAATCAGAGGCTACTTAGAATGTGAGATAACTCCTGGAAATTACTGGCTTTTAATGACCAAAAGTATAGATGTGTGTGTCCAAGTTAAAGAAAACGGCAGGCTGTCTTCCTTTAATAGATTTATTACAATCTTTGCAAGCTGGGTAATGTTTGCTGTGGTCTGGAACAGCATGGCACACAAACAACTAGCCAGTATTATAAACAGATAATGTGTCATGAGACATGCAAAACTAAATTATATACAAAGAAGATAAAATTAAAGGAAATTAAATGAGCTCAAATGATGCAATATGTGCATACAGCTAGCCTAAATAGCATGAGAGCACTCCAACAAGTCTTAATATCAACAAAGCGCACCTTTGTGCATTCACGCACAGTATACAACATTTGGTGGACAAAATGAGACAAAGAAGGAGTGGAAGATTTTTACATGTAAACAAACTGTTGCGTCACAGTCCACACTATGGTGAGTTCAAGAACCGCCGAAATGAGTAGGACAAAACGATGTTCACCAAATACTGTCATCAGTGAAGCATACATACAAACATATTAAACAGTGGGCTTTACTAACAATTGGGAAGGTTTGTGTCATGTTTGTCCTCAAACAAAAAAATAGAATAAAATAAAATGTTTTTTCTCCATCCTTTTCCATTTTCAATCTTTTTTTTAAAACGCTCCAGGGAGCCACTCGGGCGGAACTAAAGTAACTGTGCTAAACTGGAGTTGTATTTGGTTTGGTGTGAGTGTGGGCGAGTGGGCACAGTTTCCTGCCCAGGGACACCACACCAGCGACTGGGATGGATGAAGCAGACTGGACAACCTTCTCTACCTCCACAACCACATACACCACCAATCCTCCTCTACATTCTTCATATTAATTTAATAATGGGCATATTGTTCCCGTTTAAAATAGTCCTCTCTCTGCATCAACCCAGGGTAATGATGTATTATTGATAGTCTTTTGCCAGTTTGTGTGTTCATATGTTATTGTTCTGCTACTTGGGTGGAAAAAAAATCAATCAATCAATGTTTATTTATATAGCCCTAAATCACAAGTGTCTCAAAGAGCTGCACAAGCCACAACGACATCCTCGGTACAGAGCCCAACGAAAAACTCACCCCAGTGGGACGTTATAGTGTCTAGGTCTGTCTTTTTGTGTAGTTGTGAAGTTGTCTCCCTTCAATGTAGTGTCCTGAAAGTCTACTTTACCTTCTCTCAATGTTGGTTCCGAGATACACCATATTGCCAAAAGTATTTGGCCTCCCATCCAAATGATAAGAACCAGGTGTCCTAAACATTTGGCCCGGCCACAAAATCAAGCACTTAGGCATGGAGAGCTCAGTGATTTCCAGCGTGGAACTGTCATAGGATGCCACCTGTGCAACAAATCCAGTCGTGAAATTTCCTCGCTCCTAAATATTCCAAAGTCAACTAACGGCTTTATTATAAGAAAATGGAAGAGTTTAGGAACAACAGCAACTCAGCCATGAAGTGGTAGGCCACGTAAACTGACAGAGAGGGGTCAGTGGATACTGAAGTACAAGGTGCAAAGAGGTCGGCGACTTTCTGCACAGTCAGTTGCTACAGAGCTCCAAAATTCATGTGACTTTCCAATTAGCCCACGTACAGTACGCAGAGAGCTTCATGGAATGGGTTTCCATGGCCGAGCAGCTGCATCTAAGCCATACATCACCAAGTCCAAGGCAAAGCGTCGGATGCAGTGGTGTAAAGCAAATCGCCACTGGACTCTTTGGAGTGATGAATCACGCTTTTCCATCTGGAAATCTGATGGACGAGTCTGGGTTTGGAGGTTTCTAGGAGAACACTACATTTCGGACTGCATTGTGCTGAATGTGAAATTTGGTGGAGGAGGAATTATAATGTGGGGTTGTTTTTCAGGAGTTGGGCTTGGCACCTTAGTTCCAGTGAAAATAACTTTGAATGCTCCAGGATACCAAAACATTTTGGACAATTCCATGCTCCCAACCTTGTGGGAACAGTTTACTCTTCCAACATGATGTGCACCAGTGCACAAAGCAAGGTCCATAAAGACATGGATGGCAGATTCTGGTGTGGATGAACTTGACTGGCCTGCACAGAGTCCTGACCTGAACCCGATAGAACACCGTTGGGATGAATTAGAACGGAGACTGAGAGCCAGGCCTTTGCGACCAACATCAGTGTGTGACCTCACCAATGCGCTTTTGGAAGAATGGTGGAACATTCCTATAAACACACTCCGCAACCTTGTGGACAGCCTTCCCAGAAGAGTTGAAGCTGTAGTAGCTGCAAAAGGTGGACAGACATCATATTGAACCCTATGGGTTAGGAATGGGATGGCACTTCAAGTTCATATGTGAGTCAAGGCAGGTGGATAAATACTTTTGGCAATATAGTGTATCTGTGGGTGATGACTGTAAAATATTCTTCAAATGTCTCAAAATCCGTTTATAAATGGGTCCAGACCATTGGCGATTGCCTGAAGACTGCAAAGAAAGCTCAGCTTCCCCCAGAATGTAAAAAAAAAAAGTGGTCAATTTTTTGTGGGGTTTTGTGTGTGGTGCAGTTTGTGTTGAACATGGAGGGAAAATCTGAAAAAAAAACATACCTTGTGTGACAGTACCTATTTCGTCTGATTGTTACAAAATGCAATGAATATATCAGATTAGATGTTGGGAATAGGGACTAGGCTCTTTGGATTTGTCTCCCTGTCTCGCCAAAATGACTTCTCCTGGTGATCGAGTGTAACCTTGAGCCATACGGGGTTTTTCCTAATAGAATGAGAAGTGCATAGCTCAGATAAAAAGGTAGCTTTACCTTTTCATGCCAAAGTTATGAGGGCCTCACATTGAAGATATCGTTTGGGACATTTTCCCAGAATTAAACCCTCATCCAAAGGTCAGAATATTTGGACTGATTCTATTCCCTCATGTGTGCGTGTGTGTGATTTTGTGTTTATTTACTCAGTGGCCTAGTGGTTAGACTAGAGTGTCCGCCCTGAGATCGGTAGGTTGTGAGTTCAAACCCCGGCCGAGTCATACCAAAAACTATAAAAATGGGACCCATTACCTCCCTGCTTGACACTCAGCATCAAGGGTTGGATTTGGCGGTTAAAATGATTCTCGGGCGTGGCACCGCTGCTGCCCACTGCTCCCCTCACCTCCCAGGGGGTGAACAAGGGCATGGGTCAAATGCAAAGGACACATTTCACCACGCCAAGTGTGTGTGTGTGTGTGTGTGACAATCATTGGTACTTTAACTTTAAACTTTATTTGGGATGTGAAATTCTTCATTCAATTTAATTCCTATTATTGGGGTCCTTGACATAATTAATCATCGAGCCCTGACGAACAGGCGAGGTAGGCAGAAATAGCAGTCTAATTGGCAAATGCAACCAGGTGTGCCAGGCTGCCAATGACGGACAGGTGAGGGAAACAAACACCAACCAAGGAAACACAACCAGAAGTGAAGTGACGGATCGTCACATAGTCATCTTATTGTCACGTACCTGAAAATGTCTCAAGCTGAATTTAAAATTCAATGGCTAAATTATAGCCACCGAATATGTGTATACTTCATTACTTATTTATTTATTTATTTATTTTGTCCTGTCCAGCTACTCAGGCAAATCATATAGTTGATGTAGATGCCCCATATCGGCTGTACAAATGTATTTTACAAAAGAGAAGTGTGGGATACTTCTCTTGTTGTCTTATTTGCTTTTGACTTTATTAAGTGTATTTATATTATCATTTGGTGCAGCCGGGCCGGAGCAGGAGGGGATGGAAAGAGAAAAAAAAGGAAGACAGAGGGTGGGAATTGTGGGGACAAGAGGGGGATAAGAAAAAGAGACAAAAACAACAACAGCAAACACAACAATAACAACAACAACAGAACAACATCAGCAAATACGACATGTACAAATATGATGGTAAACACGATAGCAAAGAAGCAGTTAGTGAAATAAATAATAATGCAGAAATGACAATGAGCATTATTACACTACAAATGGAGCAATACAAATACCAATAGAAATAGCGCTATTGATAGTGAATAAAAACAATAATTACCTCTATTATCAACAATACAATTGTTCAAATGCAACAATACATATACGTAATGGTAACTAGAGATACAAAAGAAAGCAGATACATGGAGGGGAATAAAGAGAAGCCTGTCATGATCCGTTACCCGGATGATGGCATGATGTATGTTTTTGGTAATGTTTCTGTGTTAGTCTGTTTCCTGGGTGCACCCTCTTTCCCTGTTTACTGTTGCTTCCCATGGGCACTGATTCTCCTCACCTGTCTTAGTTTAGCAATTAGTGTTCTCACCAGGTGTTTTGGTTAATCACTCCCCTTTATAGTGTGCGGTCACCCAGCAGTAGTTGCTGGGTCAATGTTTGCTGTAGGCAACATTTACGTCTTATGTTTTTTCCTCCTCGCTGTAGCTAATTTTACACAGTGTAGCTTTTCTCGTTTTTTTAACCTTTGGTGACATTTGGTTTTGTTCTGCTCCAAGCTTGCTAGCGTCCTCTGTTTTGTATTTTTGTCTTGCCTTTAATTTATTAAAATAATACTTCATCTTACCTCCACGACACTCCTGCTTGTCTCCTGCCTTGGAAGGAACACAACAATCGCAGCCATGCGTCGAAGACGTAACAGAGCCAGCTATATTAACCTTGTAGATTGTTATAGTAACAATAGGTTAAGCTTTGTCAGTGTGCCATGCGCTACCCAGTTTAGCCTAGGGTAACAACGTTAATATATGTTTGATGAAACGTGATTATATGCATGAGTGTATGTATGTATATGTATTTGTATACCGTATGTACAGTATGTGTATATGTATGTTTGTACAGTGAATCTATATGTACATGTATGTTTGTACAGTAAATGTATATGTATATGTGTATATGTATGTTTGTACAGTGAATGTGTGTAGGTATGTACTGTATTTGTGTATGTAGGTGGGAGCGTAGGTACGTATGTATGTATGTATATATGTAAGTATGCATGAATAACTGTGTGTATGTGAGTATATATGTATATTTGTATGTACAATATATTTGACTCTGAGTGTGTGCGGGAGCCAGATTACGGCTCCAGCCACCCAGAGAGCCCAACCCACAAACAACAAGTGTGGCACCGCAGGAACCCCAACGATGGAGACGTAGCAACCGCCCTGTCGAATCCTCCCCCAGAGGGAGTGGAACAATAAAAAATTAAAATAACAATAATAAAATATAAAAAATAAATAAATATATATAAAAATAATAATTAAAAGAAAATCACAGACACACTGACACACAGGGTCAATACCCCAGCAGCTGGCCGACTTGCAGCACCTCGGAATACCTTGCAGCACCAAGCTACCACAATAGACGCGGGGACTAGACCATGCAGGCCCCAACCAAGACGGGCCCCCGGAAGGGATGAAAGGTGGGACCCAGGAGCTCCAGACACGCAGTCCGGATGCAGTAGCCTGAGGCGCCGACCCCCGCCTGACAAGCAGGGCCAGAGCGTACCCCAGAAATATATATATATATATACATACATAGATACGCACACACACACACACACACACACATATATACAGTCTATATCTATTGTGGGAAGCAGATCAGAATCATATCCATATTTAAGTGTTACTTCTTTCTAAAAACCTATAGTCATATTTACATCAGCTAATGTCTCGTGTGGTACAAAGTGCTTGGATTCGAGTGTCCTTGAGTAGACAGGCAGAGCGCTGTTGAGACTGCCATAACATTCCTAAGATAAGGAGCACAGGGCAGTGCTGAGCTTGGGGGGACAGGAGGTGGAGGGAAAACCGAGCTAGACCGATCTGGACCGGGCTGGGGAACGCTGGTGTGCTGGATTGGTCTCAGTTTGTCCTCTAAGCTTGGAGAATAAACCACAAAATGCCAACTGCTGCCTGTTGATTGAATATAACATCAGCTTATGTGCCATAAAAACAATCTGGGAGAGACTAGCAATTTGAATTCCCCATTGGAGGAATGCTGGTCGACGCAACACTATATATACCTATATATATTTATGTGTATGTATATGTGTGTGCATGTATAGGTATATTTGTGTGTGTGTTTATATATGTGTCAGTGGCCTAGTGGTTAGAGTGTCCGTCCTGAGATCGGTAGGTTGTGAGTTCAAACCCCGGCCGAGTCATACCAAAGACTGTAAAAATGGGACCCATTACCTCCCTGCTTGGCACTCAGCATCAAGGGTTGGAATTGGGGGTTAAATCACCAAAATGATTCCCGGGCGCGGCCACCCCTGCTGCTCACTGCTCCCCTCACCTCCCAGGGGGTGATCAAGGGTGATGGGTCAAATGCAGAGAATAATTTCGCCACACCTAGTGTGTGTGTGACTATCATTGGCACTTTAACTTTATATATATATATATATATATATATATATATATATATATATATATATATATATATATATATATATATATATATATAAATGTATATATACACACATACATACATATACACATATATAAACACACACACATACCCATACATTCACACACATATACATACATACACCTACATACACACATTTACATACCTACATCCATCCATCCACACACACACACACATATACACACACAATAGAACACACACACATACACACACACACACACACTAACAAATCCATAATAATACACATAGGTCCGGCCGCGCACTTCCGTCACCCAGGGACAACCCCCGGCAAGCCCGCCCCAGACGACGGCACGACACCGGGTGTGAAGGGCGGTGTGGCAGGGCAGCCCAGGCCTACACAGCCCACTGTTTAATATGTTTGATATGAGTATACTTCAATACGCGATGAGTCGACTATCAAAAACAGTCCTCAACCAAATATTGTGATGGTTATTGTACTGTTCTTTCTCCAATTAAATAGATGCAAACCATCATAACTGCAACAATAAAATGATATGTTTCCCTATTCCCCCACAGTAAGGGAAATAGTAATTCACGTTGGTGACAGCACCGGCGAGTCTGGGTTTTAAAAACAATACAACTTTGATTTTTAATCCCCCGCTGGCCTTTTGAAGGTGCGCAGTTTCACAGCACTTTAACAGGCACTTTAACAGCGGCTGCATCTGTCAGACCCTGTCGCTGTAGTTCAACGGTCGCTCGTCATCGTTTTGAAGTGCGAGGGCGAATATTCAATAATACAGGCGTTGGATGATGAATCAGTCATGGGGGCCAAGTGCTCCCCAAGTATGTTAGGAACTTTAAAAGGAGCCTGAGTAGAAAATGTATAATGACTACCAATATACCACCTGATTAATACATCCAAACTTAGTGTACATCAATTACATATTTCCTTTGCAAATTACATGATATGGTATCGTAGGGTTGTAGCTACGCATGACGGCGATTAATGGCGTGTTCCCAAGATGCAGAATATCGAGGAGGCAATGTGCAGGTAAAAATATTTAATGATGCTCAAAACAAGCAAAGACGAGTGCCGCTGGGAAGGCGCCAAAGCATAGGGAAGGCTATGCAAAAAAAGAAAATAAAACAAAACAAAATGCTGGAATACAGCAAAACTCACGGCAGGAGGAAAGAGCATCCGATTGAATAATATCCATTCCAAACAAAGACGCGACAAAGAATGGTGGCTCACACTCAATTTAAAAAGTCTTAATCACCAACAGAAAACAGGTGAGAGGAAAAGTGCTTGAAGGTATGTGTAAAAACACCAACACAACAGGAAGTGCCACCAAAATAAGAGCGGAGGACAGGAACAAGCACTAAACACAGAATAACACCAACAACACCCTGCATAAATACCTTTGTGACCGCTTGATTTGATAAGCTAATAAATGCATGACGCAAGATACACCTCTTTTTCACTTTTAACATATACCTCTACTTTGCTAAATATAACGACAAATAATGTCTGCTTTGTCTAATTCTCCGGCAAACCCTTTCGTGTACGAGGTGTGCTGTGAAGCAGAGTTACGCTACACCTACAGTAATACAACACTGACATGCTTCCATTCAAAAAATGTTATGAAGCGGCCAAAACAGAAGCAGTAAATCCTCATTTGTGACAGGCTTCCACGAACAAGTAACTACAGTATTTTTCCGACTAAAATCCTTTCATTTTCGCAAAACTCGACAGTGCGCCTAACGTACGGAATCATTTTGGTTGCGCTTACCGAACTTGAAGCTATTTTATTTGGTACATGGTGAAATGATAAGTGTGACCAGTAGATGGCAGTCACACATAAGAGATAGGTTTAGACTGCAATATGACTCAAGTAAACAACACCAAAATTGTATATGTTCCATTGAAAATATAGAACATTACACACGGCGCTCAGACATCTATCAAAATGTTTAATTTCGACTTTGGTAAGCTATGAAGCCGCACCGCTTGATGGATTGTGCTGTGCTTCAACATAGGAGTATTATTATGGTGTGTGTATAAGGTAAAGACCTCAATGGCGGAGTGGGCGGATGATGGTTGCATAGAAGCTTCACAACGGTCAAAAAGGCGGAAGAAGGCTGCAGCAAAGATGGGTCCCCAATTGTCTTGGTCTCCATACCATTGGACCCTGGCCTTCTCTTTGCCAAGGACAGTGTGGTGGCTGTCTGTGCACCAGTCTCCCCACTTTAAAAGATTCCACGCACAGGCGTTCTCCTGAAGGCAGTCCCACCAACAAGAGGACAATCATACTTGTTTAAAGTGATCGCCGACGATAAGGTAAGACATATTATTTGGCATTTTGTTTCGCAATATTATGCACAAGCACCTTTCCTTACCTTCTGGTACCTGCTGATCTGTATTTGGGATCTGCATACCGTATTTCCTTGAATAGCCGCAGGGGAGCTAATTAATTTAAAACCTCCTGTCACTCCGGCGTTTACCGGAAGCCGGCGGGATGGCCGTGCATGCGGTAATTATTTTAAAACCTCTTCTCACTCCGGCGTCTACCAAAAGGAATGCGGTAAATTTAGGCGTGCGCTTTGAGTGTGATGTAAGCATACCATCATGAAAAGCACATTTAATAAAAAAAAAACGTTATTATCTTACCTGTACTTATAAATGGAGTCCATTTGCAGCTCCTTCTGACCAAAAGCATTGATAACTTGTTTATAGAAGTCTTCCTTATTTTCTTTCTTCAGTTTTAAAAGTCTCTCTGTCTCTATGGAGATATTCCTTTAATTATTACCTCCTGCTGCGATTGAAAGTCCAGTTTAGAAAACTGTTTTATTTTAGATACCGGTATGTAATCCTCCATGTTAAAAAAAAAAAATCTCTTGCTGCGTGTAGTCACTTCTTCTGCAGTACCGGAAGTCGCAAGAAGGATCACTAGCGCTGTAGCGCCCTCTACCACCAGGAGGCGGGAGTCATTTAATGACTTATACAGTATTTGACACACACAGATACGGTATATTAATAAAACATAGCTGCTTACTGTTCTTTTTAGCATACTGTACCGGTATTCAATAGCTTGGACCTTAAATCCTACTGAATAGCTCTTTATCTTTTTTCCTTTGTGCGATTGCAAACTACTGAAAGCAGCTTCCTCCATTTTGAAAATGAGGACAGGTAAAGCGTCACTCGTGACGTAACGAATTTGACCCGGTGGAAGTTCTAGCCATAGCGAAACGAGTTTGACCCGGCGAAAATTATAGACATGCGATAATAAAATTAATATTTTGCGAAACGAATTTGATCCGGCGTTAATAATGAACCGGCGATAAGGCCAAGCATGCGTTAATTATTTTGAGAAACGAGTTTGACCCGGCAGTAATTCTAGACGTGCGAATACTATATTCCCTGCGCCAATTCAAGGAAATACGGTAAGTCCTGAAAATTTGCGCACGACTACCCCGTAGTCGATAAGCTTCTTCTTTTTCTCTATCTTCTTGTTATGGGACATTCATCCTCCACTGTTGCTATTTCTAATATAAAGTAGTGTAAAGTTCTTACTTATATCTGTCAGTAAACTCGCCATGAAAGCGCTAAAACATACCGGTATAGTGAGTTTACATTATTCACCCAAGGAACTTTAGTTATTAGAGAGTTCCGGTCGGACGTTTTTTCACGGGACACATTTCCGCCGTTGTTATTGCACTAGTGAGCCACGGATGAGGAGATGTTGCTCAGTTATTGATTTAAGTAAAGTCTGAATATCATTAAAACAGTTAGCTCTATTTTTTTGACACTTCTTCCACTCCCGTCCTTGCACGCTACACCGCTACAACAAAGATGCCTGGGAGAAGACGCTGCCGAAGGTGAGCCTTGTAAATAAGACCACCCACCCTGAAGCGACTGACAGAAAAAGGCTTGAAAAGATCTGTAAAACATCATCTATGCAACATTTTGACCAAATAACCACCATTACATGTTATGTAGACCACAAGGAAGTGTTTTACATTTACAAAAATAAATACATAATATGACCCTTTTAATGGGCCCTATAATCCGGTGCGCCTTTTGTATGAAAATAGACCTGAATAGACCCGTTCATTGGCAGTGCGCCTTATAACCGGTCCGGAAAATTTGGTATATGAGAAACACAGGCTCATCTTTTTAATACCACTATTACTGAGTCACATGAGCGCCGAGAAACTGACGGGGCTCGCAGAGGAAAAAGTATTGTACAGGTATTAGTGTATTTTTTGCATGTTGGTATCGAAGTATCAATACTTTTGCAACGAAAAATGCCACTTAATGTTGTTCTTATCTGTACTGCAAGGTTCAAATTTGAATGACAATAAAAAGGAAGTCTAAGTCCAAGTCTCTTGATGTCATCATCCTGAAATACTGTCTGTTAAAATGTGCATTGTTACTTTAACTTGCTGTTTGCCTTTTTGAGTGGTAATGCTGAAATCAAGCCTAAATTAGTAAAGTCTTCACAAGATACGACATATGCAAATTGTTCTCATAAATAATGAATACACCATAGTTAGTAAACACATATTAAATACATAAATAATCTTTATCTCAAAAGAAAAAACAAAAGGGTTCAAGATGTTCATCATAATTCTTGTTCTGAGTACTTTGTGAACACTTGTAGTTTGAACAGTCTCTTAAACTGAAACATATTGGTGCTTTGTTTGATTCCTTTGGTTAATCCATTCCATAATTTAATTCCACATACTGATATGCTAAAGGTTTTAAGTGTTGTACGTGCATACAAATGTTTTAAATTAGATTTTCCTCTAAGGTTGTATTTCTCCTCTTTTGTTGAGAAGAATTGTTGTACATTCTTGGGTATCAGGTTATAGTTTGCTTTGTGCATAATTTTAGCTGTTTGCAAATGCACCAAATCGTTAAATTTCATTAGTTTTGATTTAATAAATACATGGTTTGTATGTTCTCTGTATCCAACATTATGTATTATTCTAACTGATCTTTTTTGTAACACCGTAAGTGAATGAAGCGCACATTTGTAGTTATTTCCCCATATTTCTGCACAATAACTCAGACATGGTAACACTAGCGAGCAGTAGAGAATATGAAGTGATTTTTGGTCTAGAAAATGTTTTGCTTTATTCATTATTGACGTGTTTCTTGCTACTTTATGTTGTATATTTTTTACATGAGATTTCCAGTTCATTTTATCATCTATTATTACACCCAAAAATGTGTTTTTTTCTTTTACCCTTTCAATGTCTACTCCGTCTATTTGTATTTGTGTTTGACTTTCCCTTCTACTGTTACCAAATAGCATTATTTTAGTTTTACTAAGTTTCAAAGATAGTCTGTATTTGTCAAACCATCTTTTACATTTGTTCATTTATTCTGTTGTTATTTGCATTATCTTCTGTGTGTTCTCTCCTGAACAAAACGCAGTTGTATCATCTGCAAATAATACTAACTTGAAGTCCTTTGTAACTTCACAAATGTCGTTTATATAAAGATTGAACAATGTTGGTCCGAGCTTTGATCCCTGAGGTACGCCACAAAATATTCTCAGCTCTGTGGAAGTGTGTTCGCCTATCTTCACGCATTGCTTCCTGTTGGTTAAGTAGCTTCTAACCCAGTTCAAGACCAACCCTCTGATGCCATACCTTTCTAAATTGTTTATTAAGATAGTGTGATTAATTGTGTCAAATGCTTTTGTTAAATCCATAAACACTGCAGGAGCACACTTGTTGCTATATATTGCATAGTAAATGTATGCAATGAATCAATCAATCAATCAATGAATGTTTACTTATATAGACCTAAATCAAGAGTGTCTCAAAGGGCTGCACAAGCCACAACGACATCCTCTGCTCAGATCCCACATCAGGGTAAGAAAAAATTCAACTGTGGAAGTCGCTTCCTAGCAGCTCCACTGTAGACATGGCACAAGACCCAAGCGGGCAGGTTTAACAAAGTTTTAATGTTTTTAACAAGATTTTTCCAAATGTTTTTCGGCATGTCGTGCCAATCCTCTGTCTCGCTCTGCGACCGGCCGCTTACTGTTAAAGACAACAGATGATTAGATTAACAAGTACCACCTGTGACATCTAATCACCTGCCAGCTGTGTCTCGCCGTCAGCGCATGCCCCGCCCCTGCCCGCTGGTGCTCGTCCTCAGTACCATGGACAGCGGCGGTGACTTTTCCTCCTGCAGGCAGCGCTGACTACACTTTCCCTCCACATCAACCCAATGGGATGACAATGAGAAACCTCCTCTGGGCGACCGGTGCAATGGACGTCGAGTGGATCTAGCATAATATTGTGAGAGTCCAGTCCATAGTGGATCCAACATAATAGTGAGAGTCCAGTCACCATGTCCAATGAACATAATGTCATGAAAGTGGTCGTGTTTTTCAGAACACTGAGGCTGAATAAAAGCGGAAAAAGATTGGCTATAAGGTCACCGTGTAAGACCGGGATATAAAAATGATTGTCGGCCGAGACCACAGTCCGACTATCCTCTGATTCGCTTGTCGGCAGGTAGCTACGATCCCCTTCCTCTGTCACTTCATTTCTCTCTAATCACACCAAATTTAGATTATGTTCCTCCCACTTCTGCAATATGCCCTTCTAAATCGTTCGTGCTTAGCCTTTCATTTAAGAGTAATCCCCTCAATCTGATCAATTTAAAGGGAAAGATTGCAATCAATGAGAAATACCCCTAGAGTACCATCATACATGGGGGAGGGGAGGGGTGTTGTAGGTATGGAAGAAAGGTGGAGAATCAATTGCATTCAACAAAGAGAGACCTGTAAGGTTGAGATGATTTCTGTAAGAAGGTAATGTATAGTAACATAATTCTACAATGCTTAACAATAAAAAATAATATTCAAAAGATTGACTGCTTCCTGCTTACAAACCAACAATGGACAGTTTAGTTTTTTTCCCACAAATTCCGTGCAGGGATTGTGGATTTTTGCAACTGGCAGGCATTTGGATCTCTGTGAAAAAAGCATTTTCACACCCAAAATTGACAGTTCTACACTTTTCTCGCGCACCCATCAGGCGTGGGCCTGAGAAATCACTTTTCTCCTCCTTATAGCACCCAAGCCACTGGCTATCCTCCAACGAACTGTAAATCATTAAATATGACCTGATATCGGAGAAAAGAAGAAAAAGACTATTGTTGGTTTCCATCGCTGGCCATGGGTCGAGTAATGTACCAGAATATAATTCTTATCATTCATCAAAGTATGACATATTTGTGTAAAAAGTGAATATAAAGTAATAAACCCTTAAGCAATTGATGTATTCGCCTATACCGGCATATGGACTGATCTACATTTCTGCCAGTGGGTACTCGGTGTGTGTGTATTAGTGTTGTCCCGATACCAATATTTTCGTACCGGTACTATTGTCATGATGTGGAGGTGACAAACCCCAAGATGCAGAGATGACAGGCGGTGTACAAGAAAACATGGTTTTAATGTTAAAAAAAAAGGTGAAAACCAAAAGGCGTACAAGGCGAAGGCACAACTTAACGCAGGAAACAAAAGCTAAAACTTAGCCTGAACTATGGACATGAAACAAAAAGTCGCTAACTGTGGCATAAATAAACAAAACTTACTTGGCAAGGCACGAGCAGCATGAACTAAGCATGAAATCATCAGCATGAACTATGGTATCTCCAGAAAACAAGCATTAACAGAGCATTGCATGAAACAGGGAGTCCACAGCATACAACAAACAATACTCCAGCACTGACTGGAGGGCAAGGCAGGTTTAAATAATGCCTCTGATTAGTGCTCGGGCATCAGGTGAGTGGGCGAACACTAATCAGAGGCAGGTGGAAATAATAAGTAACCATGGTAACTAAAACAAACAAGGGTGCACAAAAAACAGGAACTATAAAGTCCAAAACTAACAGAACATAAAACATGATCCGGGACATGGATCATGACAACCAGTACCAAAAGTATTTTGGTACTTTTTGGTACTTTTCTAAATAAAGGGGACCACAAAAAATGTCATTATTGGCTCTATTTTAACAAAAAAATATTACGGTACATTAAACATATGTTTATTATTGCAATTTTGTCCTTAAATAAAATAGTGAACATACTAGACAACGTGTCTTTTAGTAGTAAATAAACAAACAAAAATTCCTAATTAGTCTGTTGGCATATGCAGTAACATATTGCGTCATTTTCCATTCTATTATTTTGTCAACTTTATTAAGGACAAGTGGCAGAAAATGAATTATTAATCTACCTGTTCATTTACTGTTAAAATGTGCTTATTTTCTGTTTTAACATGTTCTATATACACTTCTGTGAAAATGTAATAATCACTTATTCTTCTGTTGTTTGATACTTTACATTAGTTTTGGATGATACCGCCAATTTGGGTATCAATCCGATACCAAGTAGTTACAGGATCATACATTGGTCCTATTCAAAGTCCTCATGTGTCCAGTGACGTATTTCCTGAGTTTATAAACATAATATAAATTCAAAAAAACGAAAGATTTTGTGATGCTAAAAAATATTGATGTAATCATAGTAGCATCGACTAGATATGCTCTTGTACGCGGTATCATTACAGTGGATGTTAGGTGTAGATTCACCAATGGCGTTTGTTTATATTGTAGCGTCCCGGAAGAGTTGTTGCTGCAGGGAATTCTGGAAATTTGTTCTGTAGTGTTTATGTTGTGTTGCAGTGCAAATATTCTTCCAAAATGTGTTTGTTGTTGTTGTTGTTTAGTGTGGTTTCTTTACATGACACATGGTTATGACAGTGTTGGCGTTGTTCATACTTCCACCCTTATTGTGACATGTATGGCTGTTGAGTAAGTATGCCCTTCATTCTCTCGTGGGTAGGGATGATGTTCGAAACCGGTTCTCCCGGTTGTTCGATAAGAAAAGAACCGATTCCATGGACTCAAATCCCTTTTTGAGAACCGGGTCCCGTTATCGAGGCCACTATAGTAAACTTACAGTAAATCTCTATATCAACTTCAAGTTGATATAAAGTAATACAAATTAAAAAAAATGTTTTATGGCTTTTCTGTCAAAAACAACTTAGTTTTTTTAGAGTAAAACTGAAATATGCAGTATTTAGTAATTAGAGCCCTAAAAGATCAATAATGCAGGACACCATTGATTTTAAGTCTTTCATATTTTTGAGTAATCAAAGTGAAAAGATAAATAAAAAATCATGAAATATATTTGGGATCCAAAAGGTGCCCCACTCATAAAGTGATACATTTTTATTAGGTTTTTCTTTTACTTTCAACACTTAAGTTACGAGATCAACTTCAGATATATCTGTCGATTTTATGCTGGAACTATTTTTATTTTATTTTTTTTCGCTTTTGTCAAAGAAAACGTTGATGTTTTTATAGGGCTACTACACAATATATGCAATATTTACCACATAAAACATTTTAAAGAGAAATATTTGAAGTAATTGGAGCCCTGAAAATAATTCATTATGACATGGATTTTTTTTCTTTTTTTTTTTTTTTGAGCAATGGCAAAAAAAGAAAAATGAAGAAAGACAAAAGAAAAAAAAACAGCCTGCATGGCAGCTTTTGTGTCAACATTGTAACTTTTTCTCGTTAGATTTCACCTCATTCCACTTTTCTTAATGTTTTTTTTTTTGTTTTTACAATAGTATTTCCAGAATGTGTGTGGCGGGCCGGTAAACAATTAGCTGCGGGCCGCACTTTGGACACCCCAGTGTTAAAACCTCTGAGCAGTAAACAGCTTTTACATTTTTTGTGGGTCAATGATGCCAAAATAAAATAAC
Source organism: Entelurus aequoreus (assembly GCF_033978785.1). NCBI lineage: Eukaryota > Metazoa > Chordata > Actinopteri > Syngnathiformes > Syngnathidae > Entelurus > Entelurus aequoreus. The sequence continues at coordinate 41,070,216 of NC_084748.1, read as the reverse complement.
AATTACCAGTAGACTTTGTAAACAAAGGTGCATACACTATTCTTTAATGTTTGTTTTTAAATATCCGAAATACGCATGCTTTTTGAAAACCGACTCTTGTTTTTCGCCACGTGCGTTCTGTGAATGTAAATACCCTCTTCCTCTTCCAGGAACAATTTTTTCTGCCTTCGCTGCTATCTCCCTGGAGATCGAACACTTTGCATTTAAAAAACTGGGCCATTCTGGCAGCTTGACAAATGAAAGCAGTAGCATATTTAGAGACACCTGGTTCAACAGTTATTGAAGTTGATCACATGTAATTTACATATAGATAAGACATTCTTACCTTGAGTAAATCACAGCATACAAAGTAGAGAGGTACTTTTTTTTTTTTTTTTTTTTTTTTTCAGCCCAACTTATCCTGACAAATACTGGCATGGCATCTGAACGTGGAATGATTAAAACATTTGGCTGAATTTAGTGAAGGAAAGCCTATCAGCATGCCAGTCCAGTTTTTAATTCTAAATAATACATATTCACCCGCTGTTAAAATGATGCAGAGAGCAAACATTTCTTCATTTCGGAAAGGCAAGGCGGGCTGTGCAGTTGTTTGGTCAAGAAGCCTTTGATACTTTAGCCCCGAGCGTGACTTATGCATGAGTCATATAGTAAAGAATGTAATAAAAGTAATAAGCACACACAGAGGAAATGTTCGCTGGCATCGTTGACCTCAGCTAAACTCAGCGGAGTTTTTGTGAGATGATATTCAGCTTGTTAGCATACTTTGTCACCAGTGAACAATAAAAGTTAAAGAGAGACAGGAGCTGAATTTATTCTGATAATGAACACATAGGCCGGGGCCTGTAAATCAATAATAATAAATAATACAATAATACAACGATAAATAAAAACAATTCATTAACTTTGCCGTCATTGATTAATGGCCATGTCCATGTTTGTTTTTTTTCATCTGTGGCTTTCCAAAAAAAGGTGCAAGAGGGTTCACTCTGTACATTACTCTCAGCACATGGGCGCTTCATTCAATGGCAAAATTAAAACGAACGCAGTAAACCAGGGATGTCAAACTGGTTTTCATTGAGGGCCATCAGAGGGGCCGCTTGTAACAGCGAATAATGTCTTATTTTTTTGCCTCTGGATTTCGTTATTAATTATATAAATTGTTAAAGTTATTAAAGTAGACTGTCGATTTTGCAGTAAAAACTTTACATTTACAACATTTTACTGTAAAATATCAATCAATCAATCAATGTTTATTTATATAGCCCTAAATCACAAGTGTCTCAAAGGGCTGCACAAGCCACAACGACATCCTCGGTTCCGATCCCACATAAGGGCAAGGAAAAACTCACAACCCAGTGGGATGTCAATGTGAATGACCATGAGAAACCTTGGAGAGGACCGCAGATGGGGAGACCGGATGCAAAGGACGTCGAGTGGGTCTAGCATAATATTGTGAAAGTCCAGTCCATAGTGGATCTAACATAATAGTGAGAGTCCAGTCCATAGTGGATCTAACATAATAGTGAGAGTCCAGTCCATAGTGGGGCCAGCAGGAGACCATCCTGAGCGGAGACGGGTCAGCAGCACAGCAATGTCCCCAACCGATGCACAGATGAGTGGTCCACCCCGGGTCCCGACTCTGATCAGCCAGCACTTCATCCATGGCCACCAGATCTGTGCCCCCTCTCCACAAGGGAGAGGGGGGCAGAGCGGAAAATAAAATAAACGGCAGATCAACTGGTCTAAAGAGGGGGTCTATTTAAGGGCTAGAGTATACAAATGAGTTTTAAGATGGGACTTAAATGCTTCTACTGAGGTAGCATCTCTAACTGTTACCGGGAAGGTATTCCATAGTATTGGAGCCCGAATAGAAAACGCTCTATAGCCCGCAGACTTTTCTTTGAACCCAGATTTTTTGCCGGGACATATGGTACAAACCCTGTTTCCATATGAGTTGGGAACAACATATTTGATGTTCAAACTGATAAACTTTTTTTTTTTTTTGCAAATAATCATTAACTTTAGAATTTGATGCCAGCAACACGTTACAAAGAAGTTGGGAAAGGTGGCAATAAATACTGATAAAGTTGAGGAATGCTCATCAAACACTTATTTGGAACATCCCACAGGTGAACAGGCAAATTGGGAACAGGTGGGTGCCATGATTGAGTATAAAAGTAGATTCCATGAAATGCTCAGTCATTCACAAACAAGGATGGGGTGAGGGTCACCACTTTGTCAACAAATGCGTGAGCAAATTGTTGAACAGTTTAAGAAAAACCTTTCTCAACCAGCTATTGCAAGGAATTTAGGGATTTCACCATCTACGGTTCGTAATATCATCAAAGGGTTCAGAGAATCTGGAGAAATCACTGCACGTAAGCAGCTAAGCCCGTGACCTTCGATCCCTCAGGCTGTACTGCATCAACAAGCGACTTCAGTGTGTAAAGGATATCACCACATGGGCTCAGGAACACTTCAGAAACCCACTGTCAGTAAGTACAGTTGGTCGCTACCACTGTAAGTGCAAGTTAAAAGTCTCCTATGCAAGGCGAAAACCGTTTATCAACAACACCCAGAAACGCCATTGCCTAACCTGAGCTCATCTAAGATGGACTGATACAAAGTGGAAAAGTGTTCTGTGGTCTGACGAGTCCACATTTCAAATTGTTTTTAGAAACTGTGGGCGTCGTGTCCTCTGGACTAAAGCGGAAAAGAACCATCCGGATTGTTATAGGCGCAAAGTTGAAAAGCCAGCATCTGTGATGGTATGGGGGTGTATTAGTGCCCAAGACATGGGTAACTTACACATCTGTGAAGGCGCCATTATTGCTGAAAAGTACATACAGGTTTTGGAGCAACATATGTTGCCATCCAAGCAACGTTACCATGGACGCCCCTGCTTATTTCAGCAAGACAATGCCAAGCCACGTGTTACATCAACGTGGTTTCATAGTAAAAGAGTGCGGGTACTAGACTGGCCTGCCTGTAGTCCAGACCTGTCTCCCATTGAAAATGTGTGGCGCATTATGAAGCCTAAAATACCACAACAGAGACCCCCGGACTGTTGAACAACTTAAGCTGTACATCAAGCAAGAATGGGAAAGAATTCCACCTGAGAAGCTTAAAAAATGTGTCTCCTCAGTTCCCAAACGTTTACTGAGTGTTGTTAAAAGGAAAGGCCATGTAACACGGTGGTGAACATGCCCTTTCCCAACTACTTTGGCACGTTTTGCAGCCATGAAATTCTAATTTAATTATTATTTGCAAAAAAAAATAAAGTTTATGAGTTTGAACATCAAATATCTTGTCCTTGTAGTGCATTCAATTGAATATGGGTTGAAAAGGATTTGCAAATCATTGTATTCCGTTTATATTTACATCTAACACAATTTCCCAACTCATATGGAAACGGGGTTTGTACAATACAATCGGCAAGATAGGATGGAGCTAGACCGTGAAGTATTTTATACGTAAGTAGTAAAACCTTAAAGTCACATCTTAAATGCACAGGAAGCCAGTGCAGGTGAGCCAGTATAGATTTTTTAGAGAATGAAAGGATTTTAAGTGTGCCTTATAGTCGGAAAAATACGGTAGATGTGGTTTTATGAACGAATGAAAACAAGTATATAAAATAGTATAATAACAATTGTCATCGAAGACTACAAAAAAAAAACATCTTGTATAGCTGAAGACGAGGTGCAAGGTTGAGGCAGCTCGCGGTCAGCAATTTTCCAACTTGAAACCTTCCCACAAGCCAACATATCTCTTTCCTCCTTAACCACCATCCAAAAGTCAGAGAGCAGGCTGGCCTACAATGTATTCCTATCTTCCCGCTTAATGGCCACTGTGTATCCCCCAACTACATGGGAAATGGAACACTCTCACTCCAAAGTCAGAGTCGTAATGAGGTGACCCGGGAATGCTGGACGTCTCACACAGCTGGTCTAAAAGTTTGACCCAGCCCAATTAATCCTGCTAGTTACAAAGGTCAGGGCTATGTGTTAAAGGGCTTGGGAAAAGATATAAAAGGGATTTCTACCGATACCTCGTTACGTAAACCTCATCACAATATTTGCATTGACGTTTCAAGATTACAATGGAGCCGATAGAAAGTAGTTTGCCTTTTGCCCGACGTTTGCCGTGACCCACAGCTCACCTGTGACCCTATTGAGGACAGGTGTAATAGAAAATGGATGGATGGGCTCCACTGAACAGTTCTGCCAAATCTCCCATGATGACAAACATCGTGTTCGATCAGGTTTTGTCTTGGCACCAGCACACGCTTGGTCGCAGGTTAATGACCTTCTGGGCGTATCATCAGACCTGTAACCACAGCACTCGGGTGAAGTAAGTCTTGATGTGCGAGTTCCTCTATTCTGTTTACATTTTAGCTCCTACCACCATAGATTACATCAGGGGTGTCAAAGTCGAGGCATTATCTATGGCCCCCGGGATGATATTTGATTAGTATTAGAACCGGCCCGCAGGCCACAGCCGCATTCTGATGTTTTACACCAGGGGTCACCAACGCGGTGCCCGCGGGCACCAGGTAGCCCGTAAGGACCAGATGAGTAGCCCGCTGGCCTTTTCTAAAAAAAAGCTCAAATAGCAGCACTTGCAAGTGAGCTGCCTCTATTTTTTAAATTGTATTTATTTACTAGCAAGCTGGTCTCGCTTTGCCTGACATTTTTAATTCTAAGAGAGACAAAACTCAAATAGAAAATATTTTAAAGACTTGGTCTTCACTTGTTTAAATAAATGCATTTATTTTTTTACTTTGCTTCTTATAACTTTCAGAAAGACAATTTTAGAGAAAAAAACCTTAAAAATGATTTTAGGATTTTTAAACACATTTACCTTTTTACCTTTTAAATTCCTTCCTCTTCTTTCCTGACAATTTAAATCAATGTTCAAGTATTTTATTTTTTTTTATTGTAAAGAATAATAAATACATTTTAATTACATTCTTCATTTTAGCTTCTGTTTTTTCGACAAAGAATATTTGTGAAATATTTCTTCAAACTTATTATGATTAAAATTCAAAAAAAATATTCTGTCAGATCTAGAAAATCTGTAGAATCAAATGTAAATCTTATTTCAAAGTCTTTTGAATTTCTTTTAAAATTTTTGTTCTGGAAAATCTAGAAGAAATAATGATTTGTCTTTGTTAGAAATATAGCTTGGTCCAATTTGTTATATATTCTAACAAAGTGCAGATTGGATTCTAAGCTATTTAAAACATGTCATCAAAATTCTAAAATGAATCTTAATCAGGAAAAATTACTAATGATGTTCCATAAATTATTTTTTTAATTTTTTCAAAAAGATTCGAGTTAGCTAGTTTTTCTCTTCTTTTTTTTCGGTTGAATTTTGAATTTTAAAGAGTCGAAAATTGAAGATAAACTATGTTTCAAAATTGTATTGTCATTTTTTTCGTGTTTTCTCCTCTTTTAAACCGTTCAATTAAGTGTAAATATCATTAGTTATTAATAATAACATAGAGTTAAAGGTAAATTGAGCAAATTGGCTATTTCTGGCAATTTATTTAAGTGTGTATCAAACTGGTAGCCCTTCGCATTAATCACTACCCAAGAAGTAGCTCTTGGTTTCAAAAAGGTTGGTGACCCCTGTTTTACAAGCACAAATACTCCATCAGTGGTGCTAGGAATTTTCAAAATGGGATCCCAGAGACCCCATCAAATCATATGAAATGAAAAGTAAAAGCCATTTAGGACCTAGGACCGGCAAGAACGACACAAAAAGACTCTTGGTCCCACCATTTCTTTGCAAGGATTATGATACATTCTTAATCTAAACGGGAATATATGAACATCCCGGCAGTCAGCATCAGTGTTGGGTTAGTTACTGAAAACCAGTAACTAGTTACAGTTACTAGTTACTTTATTTCAAAAGTAACTCAGTTACTAACTCACTTACTTACACCAAAAAGTAATGTGTTACTGTGAAAAGTAACTATTTAGTTAATTCTTGTTTTTGGTTTTTTTAAGGCTCCCATTAATGCCCTTTTAGCCTTCATTTCAGTACTGTTAGTGCACTGGAGAATAATACAATATGTTGATCAACTTGACATGCATTTGCATCACTGAACTCTGCTATGCAATGTGGTCTACATACAACACACAAAGACAAAGATATGTTTCAAAGGGCCAATTTATTTCGGGCCGGAACAAATTGACAAAACTATTTTAAATAGCTGCAACATAACATACATAACAAACCGCATAATAACAACATAGCTGTAAACCTGGCTTCACCCAAGGAAGGCACACATGACATGATTATATGTCATGTCACTATATACAGCACACATACTGCTATACACAAAGCCTAACCAGGCATTTTTTTCTCTCAAGGAATTGTGAAATAAAATCATGTCTTCAGGAGATCAACACTGTACTGAAGCCCAGAACACTACGCATTTCCCCAGTTTTAGTTTAGAGAAAAGAAAAGATTGGCCTGGCCCACTAGGATCCCTCTTTATGTTTGTGAAATTTATACTCTATACATTTAGAGTGATGTGATAGTCAAACACTCTAGAAGTCTAGAATGAAAGAGTATATAAGAGAATTGACAGAGTGTGTACCTTCAGTGCTGAATGATGAGCAGAGGCAGAGTTTGGAGAGTTTTCTTTAGCTTGCTTTCCATGTTTATGTACTCACTGTCCACTGTATCCTGCTGCCTGAAAGCGGGTGACTCCACTGTAGAAATAGCCTGCATGTCTTCTAGCACATACGCTGCAATGTCTCTGTCAATGTTGTCCTGGTTAGCAGTCCCTCTGTTAAAAACCAGCTGCTGTGTGTCTCTCTTTACTAGCTTCGTCGAAGCATGTTGCTTTTGTAGCTGTTTCAGCAGATTTAAATTGCTGTTTTGGGCAGTAGATAGGATCTTTGACCCAAGACACAACTTACATTTAACTAAAACGTTCTTTCTTTGTGCTCGACAAAAGAAAAGTAGTGAGAATATCTCCATGTTAAGAAACTCGACTTCTGTTCCGCCATGATGAAGACATCAAGAGTTAGTAAACACTGACACCCCCCCCCCCCCCCCCCCCCCCCCCCGTCACACACACACACAGCGCGCCTCTCTCTTCTCCCGCTTGAGAGACAGGAAGAATCAGAAGGACGACACTGCTACTCTCCAATAAAACACACTCAGATCTTCTCACTTTCTAGCCGATACTACATAAAAAATAACGTAAAATAAGGCTGTAACGCATCATGTAGTAACGGTAACTGAGTTACTGAATATAAAAAATAACGCGTTAGACTACTAGTTACCGCCGAAAATAACAGCGTTACAGTAACGCGTTACTTTGTAACTCGTTAGTCCCAACACTGGTCAGCATCCTAATAACAGCAGACATTGTACGGTAGGTGATGTTTTATTATGTTTGTTGACTCTCATAAAGTCTGCAGTGAGTAATAATCAGCGATGAAGGGAAAAAAAGCGAATGTTGTGATGCGTTTTTTAAATTAATGCGCCTTATATGCCTAAAATAATCAAAATATGTAAATATTATTATAAACGTGCCTGTTACGACATTACATATGTACTTACGTCATGTATATAAAACTCTAATGGAGGTGTTTGGATGTTTTTTCAAGGGCTTCATAGGCAGAATTGAGCATCTTGCATATATTCCATTGTAAGCTTAGTTATTTAATATTTACAATGCATAAAAAATTTTTAAAAACATTTGTTGTCATGTTTCTCATAATGATTGATCTAAATAAGTGATGCTACTTTGCTGTGACGCCATGACGTAGCCAGACTGCAAACCCTGTGAACAGAAGCGTCCAAAACGTGCAAGCTCGTGCCAAAAGTGCATGAAACTTATGATTCGATGCTTTGGCATTGTTTAGCATGAGTATCCAACATTGTAACAACAATCATAAGTCAGAAAAGACACATTTCCTCCTAGGCCTTCTTTGAATAAGTTGCTGTGCTGGATGCTTTTGTCACATAAGTTGTACCTTAATGTTTATATTGAAGAGCTGTTTGCCACATTATATAACATTATGACTCCCGGGCGCGGCCACCGCTGCTGCTCACTGCTCCCCTCACCTCCCATGGGGTGATCAAGGGTGATGGGTCAAATGCAGAGAAAAATGTTGCTACACCTAGTGTGTGTGTGGCAATCATTGGTACTTTAACTTAACTATATTTCTAGAATCCAGATTATACTTTAATGTCTACAATCAGAAGTGGAGAGTAACACGCTACATTTTCTCCGTGACATTGACTTAAGTAACTTTTAAATAACCTACTTATCAGAGTAGTTTTAATGCAACATGATTTTTTATTTGAGTGTTTTTGTAATGAAATGCTACCTTTACTTTGTAAGATTGAGTTTCATTCCAATCACTACCTTCATTCAACTCATCATTATATTTATTTATAACATATTGTTGACTGCAAAGACATACTTTTGGCCTGTTAGAGAGGCTTCTTCCGAATAACAATGATAACGCCATTATTTTAACGAGTAATCTAACTCATTAATTGTATTTATGTTACAACGCCGGTGATGATGGATTGATGTGGTTGCATGTGAACAAGACAGCATCAGAAGCACACCAAGTTCAAAGCAGGAAACTCAAAACCAGTAAAGTTGGCACGTTGTGTAGCCTATAATTTATCTGCCTATAAATCCTCTAAAAAAAACATCCAAACACCTCCATTATGGTTTTATATGCATGCTGTAAGTATATACACTACCGTTCAAAAGTTTGGGGTCACCCAAACAATTTTGTGGAATAGCCTTCATTTCTAAGAACAAGAATAGACTGTCGAGTTTCAGATGAAAGTTCTCTTTTTCTGGCCATTTTGAGCATTTAATTGACCCCACAAATGTGATGCTCCAGAAACTCAATCTGCTCAAAGGAAGGTCAGTTTTGTAGCTTCTGTAACGAGCTAAACTGTTTTCGGATGTGTGAACATGATTGCGCAAGGGTTTTCTAATCATCAATTAGCCTTCTGAGCCAATGAGCAAACACATTGTACCATTAGAACACTGGAGTGATGGTTGCTGGAAATGGGCCTCTATACACCTATGTAGATATCGCACCAAAAACCAGACATTTGCAGCTAGAATAGTCATTTACCACATTAGCAATGTATAGAGTGTATTTCTTTAAAGTTAAGACTAGTTTAAAGTTATCTTCATTGAAAAGTACAGTGCTTTTCCTTCAAAAATAAGGACATTTCAATGTGACCCCAAACTTTTGAACGGTAGTGTATGTAATGTAGTAACGGGCATATTTGTTATGGTTTAACAGAGGGAGATGATGGCTCAGACACCAGGGGGCAGTAAAGTTCAATAATTTATTATATATAGTCAATATATATAATAATAAACAATACTAACTAATAAACTAAACTAAGGAGATGGAGAGTGTCAAAACCCAAGAGTTTGTGTGTGTGTGTGTGTGAGACTATGTGTGTAGTTAGCTGAAGTGTGTGTTACCAAGTGTTGAGAGCGAAGGAACGAGGCAGTCCGTGGGGCAGGAGAGGAGTGACAAGGTCCGTGTCCGGGCGAGGGTCAAGGATCGAGGAAGGCAGTCCAAAGTCCACAGGGGAAATCAACGGAAGAATCACCAAAGGCAAAACTCGGGAGGGCACTGAGGGAGGACAAACAAGGAAGTCAGGCACGGAGGGAAAACACAGAGGGAAAACAGAGAGCATCAAGCTAAGTTAAGTTAAAGTACCAATGATTGTCACACACACACTAGGTGTGGTGAAATGTGTCCTCTGCATTTGACCCATCCCCTTGATTACCCCCTGGGAGGTGAGGGGAGCAGTGGGCAGCAGCGGTACTGCGCCCGGGAATCATTTTTGGTGATTTAACCCCCAATTCCAACCCTTGATGCTGAGTGTCAAGCAGGGAGGTAATGGGTCCCATTTTTATAGTCTTTGTATGACTCGGCCGGGGTTTGAACTCACAACCTACCGATCTCAGGGCGGACACTCCAACCACTAAGCCACTGAGTAGTAGTAGTAGAGTAGACTTACGGTACACCATTGATAAAACTAAGTTCCCGCCAGGATCCTTGGGTCCACTGGTCTTTTATTCAGCTCCCTCTCATCAGGTCCAGGTGCGCTGATGGCAGATTGCCTCCGGCTGCGGCGACGCCTGGGCGCGGTTTGCACGGCAAACGTGGGGGCGTGTCCTGTGGAGCCCACAGCGGAGCCTCTAGGTGTTCTCACAGAGGAGGGAAAAGAGCACTGCGCGTGCGCCGTAAAAAATATTTATAATAACATTTAATTTGGGGCGGTAAAGCTCGGTTGGTAGAGTGGCCGTGCCAGCAACTTGAGGGTTCCAGGTTTGAACCATGCTTCCGCCATCCTAGTCACTGCCGGTGTGTCCTTGCAAGACACTTTACCCACCTGCTCCCAGTGCCACCCACACTGGTTTAAATGTAACTTAGATATTGGGTTTCACTATGTAAAAGCACTTTGAGTCACTAGAGAAGAGAGCCATATACACGTTTGTAAATATAATTCACTTCACTTAATATTTACGTATTTTGATATTTTTTTTACTACCGCATGGATGATGACTCCTTTGAATTCAGTGGAATTATCCTAATCACGTTCCTATAGTCCACTTAAGGTGAGGAACGTCTTATGGCGAGGTCTTATCCAACTCAAAAAAACCTGTCCTGTATTTACAACACAAGTCATCACTATTTTTATCTATGTACTTGAAATATATCATGTAAAATACACACACATATGGACTATATTGCCAAAAGTATTTGGCCACCCATCCAAATGATCAGAATCAGGTGTCCTAATCACTTGGCCCGGCCACAGGTGTATAAAATCAAGCACTTAGGCATGTGAAAGAATAGGCCGCTCTCAGTGATTTCCAGCGTGGAACTGTCATAGGATGCCACCTGTGCAACAAATCCAGTTGTGAAATTTCCTCGCTCCTAAATATTCCGAAGTCAATGTCGGCTTTATATAAGAAAATGGAAGAGTTTGGGAACAACAGCAACTCAGCCACCAAGTGGTAGGCCACGTAAACTGCCAGAGAGGGGTCAGCGGATGCTGAATCGCATAGTGCAGAGAGGTCGCCGACTTTCTGCACAGTCAGTTGCTACAGAGCTCCAAATGTCATGTGACCTTCCAATTAGCCCACGTACAGTACGCAGGGAGCTACATGGAATGGGTTTCCATGGCCGAGCAGCTGCATCTAAGCCATACATCACCAAGTCCAATGCAAAGCGTGGGATGCAGTGGTGTAAAGCACGTCGCCACTGGACTCTAGAGCAGTGGAGACGCCTTCTCTGGAGTGATGAATCACACTTTTCCATCTGGCAATCTGATGGACGAGTCTTGGTTTGGAGGTTGCCAGGAGAACGCTACATTTCGGACTGCATTGTGCTGAGTGTGACATTTGGTGGAGGAGGAGTTATGGTGTGGGGTTGTTTTTCAGGAGTTGGGCTTGGCCCCTTAGTTCCAGTGAAAGGAACTTTGAATGCTCCAGGATACCAAAACATTTTGGATAATTCCATGCTCCCAACCTTGTGGGAACAGTTTACTCTTCCAACATGACTGTGCACCAGTGCACAAAGCAAGGTCCATAAAGACATGGATGACAGAGTCTGGTGTGGGTGAACTTGACTGGCCTGCACAGAGTCCTGACCTGAACCCGATAGAACACCTTTGGGATGAATTAGAACGGAGACTGAGAGCCAGGCCTTCTCGACCAACATCAGTGTGTGACCTCACCAATGCGCTTTTGGAAGAATGGTGGAAAATTCCTTTAAACACACTCCGCAACCTTGTGGACAGCCTTCCCAGAAGAGTTGAAGCTGTAATAGCTGCAAAAGGTGTTGAACCCTACGGGTTAGGAATGGGATGGCACTTCAAGTTCATGAGTCAAGGCAGGTGGCCAAATACTTTTGGCAATATAGTGTATATCTTTGCACACAAAAAAAGAGTAGATACAAATTATCTTAAGAGCAAGTTGTTAGATAAAAGGCAGTTGACCTGAGGGACCGGGTGGGGGCATAGAGGTGGAGCAGCTCAGAGAGGTAAGGTGGGGCAAGACCATGTAAGGATTTTTTTAAAAAAATACAATAATGTTAAAATGGACTGTAAAAGACACAGGCAGCCAGTGAATAAGGCTAAAACAGGAGTAATGTGCTCTCTTTTGCTTGTGCTTGTTAAATGTCGGGCAGCTGCATTTTGGACCAGCTGCAGACGTGAGAGGGAGGACTGACTGAATCCAAAATGCAAAGAGTAATCACATCATCAAAATAACACTGTGTATAATTACTCACAGGACAATTGTCTGTTTTCTCAAAATCAGTTTACAGCTTTAAATTTTGTAATCAGTTGTTTTACAAAACCCAAAACCAGTGAAGTTGGCACGTTGTGTAAATGGTAAAGAAAAACAGAAAACAATGATTTGCAAATTCTTTTCAACTTGTATTCAACTGAATAGACTGCAAAGACAAGATATTTAATGTTCAAAATTAGAAACTCTGTTTTTTTTTTGCAAATAATTAATAACTTTAAATTTAATGGCAGCCACAAATTGCAAAAAAGTTGGCACAGGGGCATTTTTACCACTGTGTTACATGGCCTTTCCTTTTAACAACACTCAGTAAACGTTCGGGAACTGAGGAGACACATTTTTGAAGCTTTTCAGGTGGAATTATTTCCCATTCTTGCTTGATGTAGAGCTTAAGTTGTTCAACAGTCCGGGGGTCTCCGTTGTGGTATTTTAGGCTTCATAATTCGCCACACATTTTCAATGGGAGACAGGTCTGGACTACAGGCAGGCCAGTCTAGTACCCGCACTCTTTTACTACGAAGCCACGCTGTTGTAACACGTGGCTTGTCTTGCTGAAATAAGCAGGGGCGTCCATGGTAACGTTGCTTGGATGGCAACATATGTTGCTCATAAAACCTGTATGTACCTTTCAGCATTAATGGTGCCTTCACAGATGTGTAAGTTACCCATGTCTTGGGCACTAATACACCCCCATACCATCACAGATGCTGGCTTTTCAACTTTGCGCCTATAACAATCCGGATGATTATTTTCCTCTTTGGTCCGGAGGACACGACGTCCACAGTTTCCAAAAACAATTTGAAATGTGGACTCGTCAGACCACAGAACACTTTTACACTTTGCATCAGTCCATCTTACATGAGCTCGGGCCCAGCGAAGCCGGCGGCGTTTCTGGGTGTTGTTGATAAATGGCTTTTGTTTTGCATAGTAGAGTTTTAACTTGCATTTACAGATGTAGCAACAAACTGTAGTTACTGACAGTGGTTTTCTGAAGTGTTCCTGAGCCCCTGTGGTGATATCCTTTACACGCTGATGTCCCTTTTTGATGCGGTACCGCCTGAGGGATCGAAGGTCCGTAAAATCATCGCTTATGTGCAGTGATTTCTCGAGATTATCAGAACCTTTTGATGATATTACGGACCATATATGGTGAAATCCTTAAATTCCTTGCCATAGCTCGTTGAGAATTGTTGTTCTTAAACTGTTGGACAATTTGCTCACGCATTTGTTGACAAAGTGGTGACCCTCGCCCCATCCTTGTTTGTGAATGACTGAGCATTTCATTGAAGCTGCTTTTATACCCAATCATGGCACTCACATGTTCCCATTTAGCTTGTTCACCTGAGGGATGTTCCAAGTAAGTGTTTGATGAGCATTCCTTTACTTTATCAGTCTTTTTTGCCATCTGTGCCAACTTTTTTGAAACATGCTGCAGGCATCAAATTCCAAATGAACTAATATTTGCAAAAAATAAGGTTTTCCAGTTCGAACGTTGAGTATCTTGTCTTTGCAGTCCATTCAATTGAATAGAGGTTGAAAAGGATTTGCGAATCATTGTATTCTGTTTTTCGGGGAGATTTCGTCCATGTACAACATAAGCTAGCTCAATTCTGATTGTATACAAACTCTAACCTAAAAACAACAGCACTGTAAGGATCATAATATGACAAGAAGAGAAAATTAATACTTTTGGATATTTAGGGAAAGTAAATTAAAAAACGACTTTTATCTTTAATTATTATCATGATTTCTGGTTATGTTAGGCCAGCAGAAAAGGCCTTGCTCACCCTGATGGCCCGCCACTGATATAAAGATTAGATACTAGTTTGAGGTGGCTCATAACACATAGTTAGCATACATTGATTGACCTACATTGTATTGGTTTTAACATTTAATGTACAATATGTATCATATTGGGACCCCCCCATTGAAAAAATATGGACACCTCTGAAGTAGAGTGTAAGCTTTGTGTACTCACGGACTCACGGATATACACTCTGGAAGCAGTTGTGCAGGGTTAAACAAAGGTGTAATGTTTTTTTCCAGTTTTCACTCTTATGTTTGTCCAGACTTTTCAGTCTCACCAGTCCTCCTCCTCCTCCTGCACCCGGCCGCTCACTGATAAAGACAAAAGATGATTCGATTAACACGTACCACCTGCGCAATCTAATTATCTGCCAGCTGTGTCTCGCCGTCTGCACATGCCACGCCCCCGTCTGATGGTGCTCCGTTTTCAGCACTGTGGACAGAGGCGGTGACCTTTACTCCTACAAGCGCGCTGACCCCCTTTCCACATAGAGTTAGCAGCTTTCATTGTCATGTCTGTGTGATCATGCTTTGTTTTAGTCATGTTCGGTTTTGTTTTTGGACTTTTTGTGCACTTTTGTTTGTCACCATAGCAACCATTAGTTTAACCTGGTTCACATCGTCATGTCACGCACCTGTTTCACGTTTTGAGTCACGCACCTGTTTTCACTAATCATGTCACTATTATTTAAACCGAGTGTTGCCAGGAAGTCTCCCTGGCGACATCACACTCCTGACACTCTGTTTCATGTCCATCGTTCATAGCAAGTTTTGTTTTCTGTCCATAGTTTACGCCAAAGTGGTAGTTTTGTTTTTCATAGCCAAGTTTTCTACCTCCGCCGTGAGCGCCTTTTGTTTATTGTTCCTTTTAAGTGTTAAAATTAAAGGCCTACTGAAATGATTTTTTTAAATTTAAACGGGAAAAGCAGATCCATTCTATGTGTCATACATGATCATTTCGCGATATTGCCCAATTGTTGAAAGGATTTAGTAGAGAAAATCGACAAAAGTTCACAACTTTTGCTCGCTGATAAAAAAGCCTTGCCTGTACCGGAAGTAGCGTGACGTCACAGGAGGTAATATTCCTCACAATTTTCCTTTGTTTACAATGGAGCGAGAGAGATTCGGAGCGACAAAGCGACGATTACCCCATTAATTTGAGCGAGGGTGAAAGATTCGTGGATGAGGAACGTTAGAGTGAAGAACTAGAGGCAGTGCAGGACGTATCTTTTTTCGCTCTGACCGTAACTTAGGTACAAGCTGGCTCATTGGACTCCACACTCTCTCCTTTTTCTATTGTGGATCACGGATTTGTATTTTAAACCACCTCGGATACTATATCCTCTTGAAAATGAGAGTCGAGCACGCGAAATGGACATTCACAGTGACTTTTATCTCCACGACAATACATCGGTGACACACTTAGCTACTGAGCTAACGTGATAGCATCGTTCTCAAATGCAGATAGAAACAAAATACATAAATCCCTGACTGGAAGGATAGACAGAACATCAACAATACTATTAAACCATGTACATGTAACTACACGGTTAATAATTCTCAGCCTGGTAAAGCTTAACAATGCTGTTGCTAACGACGCTAAGGCTAATTTAGCAACTTAGCAACCGGACCTCACAGAACTATGATAAAAAGATTAGCGCTCCACCTACGCCAGCCAGCCCTCATCTGCTCCTCAACAGCCGTGCTCACCTGCGTTCCAGCGATCGACGGCGCGACGAAGGACTTCATCCGTGGGTTTGGCGGCTAGCATCGGCTAGGCGTCTGCTATCAGGGTAAGTAGTCCTTGTTGTGTTGCTACAGCCAGCCGCTAATACACCAATCCCACCTACAACGTTCTTCTTTGCAGCCTCCATTGTTCATTAAACAAATTGCAAAAGTTTCACCAACACAGATGTCCAGAATACTGTGGAATTATGAAATGAAAACAGAGCTTTTTCTACGGGCTCCGAATACTTCCCTTGCCCTCGTGACGTCACACGCATACGTCAGCATAATAAAACGTTTTTAACTGGAAGTGTGGCGGGAAATTTAAAATTGCACTTTATAAGTTAACCCGGCCGTATTGGCATGTGTTACTTATGTGTTAAGATTTCATCATTGATATATAAACTATCAGACGGCGTGGTCGGTAGTAGTGGCTTTCAGTAGGCATTTAAATATGTCTTCAACTTCACGCCATGTCCACTCCAACTTTTATTGCAGGCCTACTGAAATGAATTTTTTTTATTTAAACGGGGATAGCAGATCTATTCTATGTGTCATACTTGATCATTTCGCGATATTGCCATATTTTTGCTGAAAGGATTTAGTATAGAACAACGACGATAAAGATTGCAACTTTTGGTATCTGATAAAAAAAAGGCTTGCCCCTACCGGAAGTAGCGTGACGTAGTCAGTTGAACATATACGCAAAGTTCCCTATTGTTTACAATGATGGCCGCATGAAGTGAGAGAGATTCGGACCGAGAAAGCGACAATTTCCCCATTAATTTGAGCGAGGATGAAAGATTTGTGGCTGAGTAAAGTGCAAGTGAAGGACTAGTGGGGAGTTGAAGCTATTCAGATAGGGAAGATGCTGTGAGAGCCGGGGGTGACCTGATATTCAGCTGGGAATGACTACAACAGTAAATAAACACAAGACATATATATACTCTATTAGCCACAACACAACCAGGCTTATATTTAATATGCCACAAATTAATCCTGCATAAAAACACCTGCGTGTTTGTTACGCTAGCTCCTAGCTCCTCTGCTAGCTCCTAGCTCCATAGAACACGCCAATACAATTCAAACACCTGATCAACACACACAATCACTCAGCCCAAAAGACCGTTCACCTAACCCAAGGTTCATAAAGCTTATATATTTTAAAAAAGTTACGTACATACGCAAAAAAAAGTTGCGCACATACGGTCAAGCGATCAAATGTTTAGAAGCCAAAGCTGCATACTCACAGTAGCACGTCTGCGTCTTTGTCATCCAAATCAAAGTAATCCTGGTAAGAGTCTGTGTTGTCCCAGTTCTCTACAGGCGTCTGTGTATCGAAGTCAAAAGTCCTCCTGGTTAGAGTCTCTGTTATCCGAGTTCTTCCATCTTGACTGCATCTTTCGGGAATGTAAACAAAGAAGCGCCGGCTGTGTACTGTTGTTGCTGACTACGTTCGAAAAATACGTCCATTTCGCACCGACAACTTTCTTCTTTGCTTGCTCAGCTTCCTTCTCCATAATGCAATGAACATGATTGCAACAGATTCACGAACACAGATGTCCAGAATACTGTGGAATTATGAAATGAAAACAGAGCTTTTTCGTATTGGCTTCAATGTGGAAGGCATACCCGTGTTCGCCGGGCTACGTCACGCGCATACGTCATCCTCAGAGGCGTTTCGAACCGGAAGTTTAGCGGCAAATTTAAAATGTCACTTTATAAGTTAACCCGGCCGTATTGGCATGTGTTATAATGTTAATATTTCATCATTGATATATAAACTATCAGACTGCGTGGTCGGTAGTAGTGGGTTTCAGTAGGCCTTTTATTGCATCTCGGAAAAACAAACCCGCCATAGTCCACATCATGACATTCATAAATCAGAGAGTTCAACAGATCGGTTGGGGATCTTAACACCAGTGCTGAAGA
Organism: Entelurus aequoreus; assembly: GCF_033978785.1. Taxonomy (NCBI): domain Eukaryota; kingdom Metazoa; phylum Chordata; class Actinopteri; order Syngnathiformes; family Syngnathidae; genus Entelurus; species Entelurus aequoreus. The sequence continues at coordinate 41,052,422 of NC_084748.1, read as the reverse complement.
AATGACGCATGCCCTGAATTGGTTGGTTCTGGCCCAGAAAAGTCAAAGCGCCAATATTAAGACTGCCTATGACAAGAAGATTACTTACTGAAGATTGTCAATGACCTGTATTGAACAGAGAATTCAAGCAAAGTGCATTTCTTTGGAGAGTCAGGCCTTTTCTGGACAGAGTAATGGAAGGGCGCTTCAGCCTGCCAAAACCAGTCAGACCAAAGTCTACATCACTTTTACAGACCGTCATCCTATCAGCCATCTCAAGCCATACCTTACTTTAGCGATGTTGAACTAATTTGTTTTGGGGATCACATTTCCAGAGAGCTATGGACTATTTAGTCTATTCCTGAGAATCTGCTGTTTTTAGGGATTTACTGCAAAAAAGCTGGTCAAAGATTGTTTATATGACAGTGCTCTAGTGTTTTTTAGCAAACTTCTTTGAAATATTTTTTTTAAACCACAGCCCTAAATGCATGAATGTATTTATCCTTGCTACAGTGGATGGTCATGCACTGAGATGACAATGAGGCGAGTGAAGGGAATGAGCCGCCATTCAAAAAGAGAATTCCACAAGCATCATTAGGAAATACGCGTCCAGGCACATGTCTGAGATGGCAGACTGCAGCTATGCGCAGAGGTGCTGAAAGCATGGCTGCAAGAGCAACACACACATGCGATAAGGTAAAATATTCCATCTTTTATACCGAAATCTTGTCTGAGTGGAAGAAACTGAAAAGTATGCGATGCATCAGTTGCATGATGTTGGTCTGCGATACAAAAAAACAAAAACGGCTTCCTGTAAATGTGTAAGTGACATTGACATGTTGTGGAATCAGAAATAAAAACAAACATAAAAAATAACATAAATATAATTCTAATTTGTGAGTTGCTGTTTTCGATCCACAGAGGAAGGAAATTACACAAATCTTAACGGTGCTGCGGTTCAATCCATCAGTTGCTACTAGGGATGTAACGACATGATTCAAATCATCCCTCAGTTATTGTGACCAAAATGATCACATGCTCAAAAAGTAGTCATACTAACAATGAAATATTTTAACCAACTTTTATTTTTTTTAAATAACTAATTTAATTCGATTCACAAACGCCTGTGTTTGCGTCCTTTTCGTTTTAGGAAGTTTTGCATCGCGCCAAATATCTATATGTACATACATACATACGTGTGTATGTATATATATATATATATATATATATATATATATATATATATATATATATATATATATATATATATATATATATATATATATATATATATATATCAAAAGTTTGAGGTCACCCAAACAATTTTGTGGAATAGCCTTCATTTCTAAGAACAAGAATAGACTGTCGAGTTTCAGATGAAAGTTCTCTTTTTCTGGCCATTTTGAGCGTTTAATTGACCCCACAAATGTGATGCTCCAGAAACTCAATCTGCTCAAAGGAAGGTCAGTTTTGTAGCTTCTGTAACGAGCTAAACTGTTTTCAGATGTGTGAACATGATTGCACAAGGGTTTTCTAATCATCAATTAGCCTTCTGAGCCAATGAGCAAACACATTGTACCATTAGAACACTGGAGTGATAGTTGCTGGAAATGGGCCTCTATACACCTATGTAGATATTGCACCAAAAACCAGACATTTGCAGCAAGAATATTCATTTACCACATTAGCAATGTATAGAGTGTATTTCTTTAAAGTTAAGACTAGTTTAAAGTTATCTTTATTGAAAAGTACAGTGCTTTTCCTTCAAAAATAAGGACATTTCAATGTGACCCCAAAGTTTTGAACGGTAGTGTATATATATATATATATATATATATATATATATATATATATATATATATATATATATATATACATACAGTCGTGGTCAAAAGTTTACATACACTTGTAAAGAACATAATGTCATGGCTGTCTTGAGTTTCCAATAATTTCTACAACACTCATTTTTTTTGTGATAGAGTGATTGGAGCACATACTTGTTGGTCACAAAAGACATTCATGAAGTTTGCTTCTTTTATGAACTTATTATGGGTCTACTGAAAATGTTTCATCAGACCACAGAACTATCCTCCAGAAGGTCTTATGATGTCTAGATGAAACCAAAATTGAGCTGTTTGGCCACAATACAGAGCAATGTCTTTGGAGGAGAAAAGGTGAGGCCTTTAATTCCAGGAACACCGTACCGTCCCTACCTTCAAGCATGGTGGTGGTAGTATTATGCTGTGGGCCTGTTTTGCTGCCAATGGAGCTGGTGCTTTACAGAGAGTAAATGGGACAACGAAAAAGGAGGATTACCTCCAAATTCTTCAGGACAACCTAAAATCATCACCCGGAGGTTGGGTCTGGTACGCAGTTGGGTGTTCCAACAGGACAATGACCCCAAACACACATCAAAAGTGGTAAAGGAATGGCTACATCAGGCTAGAATTAAGGTTTCAAAATGGCCTTCCCGAAGTTCTGACTTAAACGTGTGGACAATGCTGAAGAAACAAGTCGGTGCCTGAAAACCAACACATTTAGCTGAACTGCAACAATTTTGTCAAGAGGAGTGGTCAAAAATTCAACCAGAAGCTTGTGGATGGCTACCAAAAGCGCCTTATTGCAGTGAAACTTGCCAAGGGACATGTAAGCAAATATTAACATTGCTGTATGTATACTTTTGGCCAAGCAGAATCGGTCACATTTTCAGTAGACCCATAATAAATTCATAAAAGAACCAAACTTCATGAATGTTTTTTGTGACCAACAAGTATGTGCTCCAATCACTCAGCTACAGAAGCTCGCTCTGGGGATGTGGAACGTCACCTCGCTGGGGGTGGAAGGAGCCTGAGCTGGCGCACGAGGTAGAGAAGTTCCGGCTGGGTCTAGTCGGGTCTCACTTCAACACACAGCAAAGGCTCTGGAACAAGTCTTCACAAGAGGGGCTGGACTCTAACAATCCAATCCAATCCACTCCACTTTATTTATATAGCACATTTAAAAAGTGCTGCACAACAATATTAAAAACAATATTCAAATGTTATCCTTAGCTCCACCAATGACTGAATAAAAACACAAAAAATAAATACATATAAAACCAATATAAAAAACAATATAAAATAAATATGATTAAAAATTATTTTAAAGGGTACAACCAATTAACACAGTACATAGAAATCACAATTTTAAAAACACAGAGGACCACACAACTCACGTAGTGTTAAAAGCCAGAGAATAAAAGTGAGTCTTAAAGGCTTACTGAAATGAATTTTTTTTATTTAAACGGGAATAGCAGATCCATTCTATGTGTCATACTTGATCATTTCGCGATATTGCCATATTTTTGCTGAAAGGATTTAGTATAGAACAACGACGATAAAGATCGCCACTTTTGGTATCTGATAAAAACAACCCTTGCCCCTACCGGAAGTAGCGTGACGTCACAAGACAACGGATTACTCACAATTCCGCTTTGTTTACAATGGAGCGAGAGACATTCGGACCGAGAAAGCGACGATTACCCCATTAATTTGAGCGAAAAGATGAAAGATTTGTGTATGAAGAACTTTAGAGTGAAGGACTACAGTGTAGCTTTTTTCACTCTGACCGTAACTTAGGTACAAGCTGGCTCATTGGATTCCACACTCTGTCCTTTTTCTATTGTGGATCACGGATTTGTATTTCAAACCACCTCAGATACTATATCCTCTTTAAAATGAGAGTCTTCAATGCGAAATGGACATTCACAGTGACTGAACATGTAAATACACGGTTAATATTTTTCAGCTTGGCGAAGCTAAAAAAATAGAAGCTAACTTAGCTACAGAGCTAACGTGATAGCAGGCTCAAATGCGGATAGAAACAAAATTTTAAAAAACCCTGACTGGAAGGATGGACAGAAGATCAACAATACTATTAAACCATGAACATGTAAATACACGGTTAATAATTTTCAGCTTGGCGAAGCTAAAAAAAAATAGAAGCTAACTTAGCTACGGGGCTAACGTGATAGCATCAGTCTCAAATGCAGATAGAAACTAAATTTAAAAAAACCCTGACTGGAAGGATAGACAGAAGATCAACAATACTATTAAACCATGAACATGTAAATACACGGTTAATAATTTTCAGCTTGGCGAAGCTAAAAAAAATAGAAGCTAACTTAGCTACGGGGCTAACGTGATAGCATCAGTCTCAAATGCAGATAGAAACTAAATTTTAAAAAAACCCTGACTGGAAGGATAGACAGAAGATCAACAATACTATTAAACCATGAACATGTAAATACACGGTTAATAATTTTCAGCTTGGCGAAGCTAAAAAAATAGAAGCTAACTTAGCTACGGGGCTAACGTGATAGCATCAGTCTCAAATGCAGATAGAAACTAAATTTTAAAAAACCCTGACTGGAAGGATAGACAGAAGATACACAATACTATTAAACCACGAACATGTAAATACACGGTTAATAATTTTCAGCTTGGCGTAGCTAAAAAAAATAGAAGCTAAATTAGATGCGGCGACGGGCGTTGTACGCTTTTGACGACACCCCGGCCGCCATCAGAGTCGGCAATAAACATATATTTCCCCAAAGTTACGTACGTGACATGCACATATCGACACGCACGTACGGGCAAGCGATCAAATGTTTGGAAGCCAAAGCTGTACTCACCGTAGTGCGTCTGCTATCCTGCTCAAAACACAACACAACCTCCTGGTGTTGGTGTTGCCGCAGCCAGCCGCTAATACACCGATCGCACCTACAACTTTCTTATTTGCAGTCTCCATTGTCCATTAAACAAATTGCAAAAGATTCACCAACACAGATGTCCAGAATACTGTGGAATTTTGTCGAAGAAAACAGAGGTATTTGTATGGGTCCAAACACTTCCTTTGACCTTGTGACGTCACGTGCATACGTCATCATACCGCAACGTTTTCAAGCGGAAGTTTCGCGGGAAATTTAAAATTGCACTTTATAAGTTAACCCGGCCGTATTGGCATGTGTTGCAATGTTAAGATTTCATCATTGATATATAAACTATCAGACTGCGTGGTCGGTAGTAGTGGGTTTCAGTAGGCCTTTAAGACGAGACTTAAAACAGTCTACTGTGGGAGCAGTTCGAACATACGTACAGACGTACTGCCATGAAAGAAAGGTAGACTTTGAAGTGCTTAGGGTGGAATGTTACCATTCTCCCTACGTTTTCATGGCAACAGCCATTTTTCTTTTCCTGCACCTTTTTTTGGCTATTGAGATCTGTACAAACTACAGAAAAATGGGCAACAGAGAAAATAGCACGCTGTATTATGTTTGGATAAATGAGAGAGCCTGGATTTGGGGACGCTTGTTCACCCTGTCATCATGCTTTTGTTAAGAAACCAGGGTCAGAATCTTTCTGACATGCCCGGGTAGCATTACACCAATTTAGTGTTCCGTGTAAACAAGCAGAGTGATGTAATCGTTGAGTCACTTCAATAACAACTGTGCAGTATGTGTGCAAAAGAGACTCAAGAGTAGATGTGAGCCACGGTTGTGTTTACTATTCTGTGTATTATCGTTGAATGACAAAACATTTCCTGGAAGATTGTATGGTAAAGACTCAACTGGATTTATTCCTTTGAACACATTCTAGGATGTGGTCACAATGGGAAAAAAAACATGTTTTTTAAGTACATTTCCTCTAAAACCTGAACACTACACTGTAAAAAAAAAAAAAATCCTATTTTTATGGTTAATTTACTCTAAATTTCTACTGTAATTTTTCTTTTTTTTTTTAAATGGTTTATACAACTGTAGAATTGAAGACACGATCTGTAAATTAAATTATTTTAAGTAATATGCCAGTAATGACAAACTATGTATATTTCTATTTTTTTTACAGAAAAATACCAAATTAATTATACATAGCATTTTCTGTTTTCTTAAATTACTTTCAAATTCATGTAACATTATATTTTTCCGTAAAACGTTTCATGAAAATTTCTGTAAATATAATGTTTTTGATCATTATTTGGTTTACAATGTTTTACTTAAATTTTATGGTTTTCGTTTGGCAGCCTTAGCTGCCAGTAGATGACCGTTTTTTTACAGAATTTTTTTTTACAGTGTAGTGATGTGCGAGTCATGAACAAATTGTTCAAAACCCGCAAGTTTTTTACTGAATCAGCACTCGCAGGTTGTTGTCGTCATTAACATCTGAAAACCTTTGACAAGTTGACTTCATGTCCGTCCCCACCCATTAGAACGTTTCAAAGTGTAAAAGTGAAACTATTTTATTTTGAAAGTAAATCGGATAGTTTGTTTTGTGTTTGTGCACGACTTCCTTCCCAACAAGCTAGCTGAATTGATCCGCGGTGACCGGCAAACATAGAATGTTTGCGTGTATTTAGCGCATGGAACCGGAGCGGCAACACCATGGTGGTGACGTACTGGGTAGCTGGTCTCAAACGATCATGGAGGCGCACCTGCTGGATGTGGAGGTCCTGGGCTGGTGTGGTTACACCTGGTCTGCGGTTGTGAGGCCGGTTGGATGTACTGCCAAATTCTTTGGAGACAGCTTATGGTAGAGAAATGATCATTCAATACACGGGAAACAGCTCTGGTGGACATTCTTGCAGTCAGCATGCCAACTGCGCGCCCCCTTAAAAAATTGCGACATCTGTGGCATTGTGCTGTGTGATAAAACTGCCCATTTCAGAGTGGTCTTTTACTGTGGGCAGCCTTGTGCAATAATCATGCTGTGTAATCAGCATCTTGATATGCCGCACCTGTGAGGTGGGATGGATTATCTTGGCAAAGAAGAAATGCTCACTAACACAGATTTAGACGGATTTGTGAACAATATTTGAGAGGAATAGGTATTTTGTGTACATAGTAAAAGTTTTAGATCTTTAAATTCAACTCATGAAAAATGAAAAACGCAACACAAGAGTGTTGCATTGATATTTTTGTTCAGTATATAACATATAAATGTATTAGGGGTGCAACAATACACGGATTCGTATAGTCTCGGTTTGGGAGCTGCGTCTCCCATATTTATTCAGACCAAAACAAGCTGCTGAGACAGAAGCCACATGTCAAGCTAGCTCGTTGCAACATGGCTAATGCCTCAAATATACATGAAGGGAACAGTTGCGCTGTTGGAAACTGAACAAAAAGCAAAGGCGCAGCAAAACAAGGAGTCCAACAGGAAGTAAAACTAAAATAAGAGCAACAGGAAGTGATACAAACCTGGGAAATCTAATCACCTGTCAGCTGTGTCTCGCCGTCGGCACTTGCCCCGCCCCTATCTGATGGTGCCCTGCCCTCAAAACCATAGACAGAGGCGGTGACCCTTTGCTCCTGCAGGCAGTGCTGGCCACACCTCCCTCCACAGGCAGTAAACAACATAAAAACTTTAAATGTTCCATTGAGAAAATAGAACATTACACACGGCGCTCAAAAATCTGTCAGTGTTTTTAGTACGACTTCGGTAAGCTATGAAGCCGCACCACTTGATGGATTGTCGGCGCATTAAACATACAAGTATTATTATGGTGTGTGTATAAGGACCGCAAAATGGTACCTATTAGCAGACATATTATCGGTCGTTTTGTTTCGCATTATTATCGAAAATCAACCTTTCTTATCTTCTGGTACCTGCTGATGTGTATTTGGGATCTGCATCAGTCCCGAAAATGTGCGCGCTTCCGCAATTGTAGTCCGTGCAAACACCGTAGTGATAAGCTTCTTCTTTTTCTCTACCTTCTTATGTGGTATTCATCTTCCGCTGTTGCCATTTCTAATATAAAGTAGTGTAAAGTTCTTACTTATATCTGTCAGTAGACTAGCTATCGAAGCGCTAAAAAATGCAGTGGTCCAAACAAGGCCGGCCCGTGGGATAGGCCGTATAGGCAAATGCTAAGGGCGCCGTCCATCAGGGGGCGCCACGCCAGTGCCACAAATATTGGCGGAAAAAAAAAAAGAAAAAAAAGTTGGTACTCTTTTTTCTAAATACAAAAAATAATCCCACGTTAATTAAAATGCAAAGTAAAGCCTATTTAATAGAAATATTATTTGTTACAACATTACGCCCCCCCCTCCCTTCCCATATCATGACTCTTTTTGGACATCACCACATCAAAAAATCAACACAGGATGTCAAGACGGCCAAAACTGTCAGGTGCCCAGGGAAGAAAAAAGAGAAAAGAAGAGGAGGAGAAACGAGAAAAAGACAGAGGTAGCAGGTAGGTAACGTTAGCCTACATGAAATTATTTGTCTGTTACAGAATGTGATAGTAACCTGGCTTTTTAGAATTAAGCTAATGTTACATGATTCGGCAATTGCTAATCAATAAATAACTAGTTCTGTTTTAACGTCGGGTTAATATTGTGGAGGGGGCTAAATTGTTATGGAAAATAATAATGTAACGTTAGGTAATTACAGTACTCCCACCTTACATTCCTCAGGGACATTTGTATTAGATCTTTTAAGCAGGTGTTTTTTGTTTACATTGTTATTGCCTTCTGGTTAGCTAATGTTTGCCCTGCAGGTAATAGTCACTTTTCCACCCCTTTATATATTAGGTATAGTTGTAAGCCTAGTTGTTAAAGTGCACATCATTAATGTTAATTAAGCAATATCACATGAGAGGGAATGCTGTTTTTTAATTTGAGCACTGCTGTGATTCGGTTAAAGATAATCATAACATAACATTCTCATATAATATGTTAATTTGCTTTCTTTAAGTAAAAAAAAAAGGTCAAAGACAAAGCTATTCGGTTTCTTGTGAGTATATACACTTCACTGCCGATGTGGGGGGGGCGCCACCTAAAATCTTGCCTAGGGCGCCAGATTGGTTAGGGCCAGGCCTGGGTCCAAAAAATATGGTATATTAGAATGCAAAGAGAACAAATGAACAAGAATAAAAAAGAGCTTATGTTCAATGTAAAAAAAAACAACTAAAAGTGTTAAATTTTAATACGACTGGACTTTTTTGTCATTTCAAATAATTTAAACGTGATGTTTTAATTGCCCATTGAAGTTGTCAACATGTCCTCAGCTTTTCACTTCTACTTTTGTTCTCTTTAAGAAACAGAGGAGGCAAACTGCTTTATGACAGCCGCTGTGAATAATTCATATGAATTGCTGTTATGAACTCGAAAGCTCCTCATTGTGACTGCTTTAGCAGGCAAGTGCATTTTGCACCTTTTCAAGTTTCCTCGCCCTGTCTGTAGAACTGAAACACAAAAGAGAAAACGTCAGACACACAAAAAAACCCACTAAATGTGAGTAAAATTATTTGAAAAATCATGTGCGGCAAACTGCCCATGAATGGTAAAGTGACGCAATGTGGTTTGTCATAACAGTTGTCAGTGGATATTTGTTTGATGCCATGACCCGGTATTTCTTGTAAGATCTATAAAAAAAAAAAACATGGATTGTTACAGTTCTTATCTTCAACATTTTTCACAGGCCCATTCCTCAGGATTTTGCGGACACAAAACCTTTGGTTCCTCCTCAGTGTGCATTCATGAGACAAAGGGCCATATTTACTACCACATGCTAAACAGCGTGTGCAATCTATAAAATTGCATGTACCGTATTTTTCGGACTATACACTACCGTTCAAAAGTTTGGGGTCACATTGAAATGTCCTTATTTTTGAAGGAAAAGCACTGTACTTTTCAATGAAGATAACTTTAAACTAGTCTTAACTTTAAAGAAATACACTCTATACATTGCTAATGTGGTAAATGACTATTCTAGCTGCAAATGTCTGGTTTTTGGTGCAATATCTGCATAGGTGTATAGAGGCCCATTTCCAGCAACTATCACTCCAGTGTTCTAATGGTACAATGTGTTTGCTCATTGGCTCAGAAGGCTAATTGATGATTAGAAAACCCTTGTGCAATCATGTTCACACATCTGAAAACAGTTTAGCTCGTTACAGAAGCTACAAAACTGACCTTCCTTTGAGCAGATTGAGTTTCTGGAGCATCACATTTGTGGGGTCAATTAAACGCTCAAAATGGCCAGAAAAAGAGAACTTTTATCTGAAACTCGACAGTCTATTTTTGTTCTTAGAAATGAAGGCTATTCCACAAAATTGTTTGGGTGACCCCAAACTTTTGAACGGTAGTGTAAGTCGCAGTTTTTATCATAGTTTTGCCGGGGGTGCAACTTATACTCAGGAGCGACCTATGTGTGAAATTATTAACACATTACCGTAAAATATCAAATAATATTATTTAGCTCCTTCACGTAAGAGACTAGACGTATAAGATTTCATGGGATTTAGCGATTAGGAGTGACAGATTGTTTGGTAAACGTATAGCATGTTCTATATGTTATAGTTATTTGAATGACTCTTACCATAATATGTTACGTTAACATACCAGGCACATTCTCAGTTGGTTATTTATGCCTCATATAACGTACACTTATTCAGCCTGTTGTTCACTATTCTTTATTTATTTTAAATTGCCTTTCAAATGTCTATTCTTGGTGTTGGGTTTTATTAAATACATTTTCCCAAAAAATGCGACTTATACTCCAGTGCGATTTATAGTCCGAAAAATACGGTATGTACTGTATTTGTGTATGTATGTGGGAGCGTAGGTACCTATGTGTGTGCATATGTATATATACATGTATGAATAACTGTGTGTATTTGAGTACTCCAAATACTTATATATGTTTTTTCCTTCTTTACTATGCATTTTCGGCCGGTACCACTTATACTCCGGAGCGACTTATAGTCCGAAAAATACGATACTCATAGTGAGCGATTTAATAACATTGCAAGTACTATTCATTACTGGTGCAGAGCGCCTTATTTAAATGAGGATTTTTGCTTGTACTACGCAGCTTTCATAATGAAGGCATTTTCATTTACTGCACATTCATGTTGTCATCCTCTTATTAAACAAGCAGGAGACGAATAAATGCATATGTGGACGTACTTCCCTGTAGTTCCACTGTTAGACACAGCACCGGAGCCAAGCGTGTAGGTTTTAATCATCAGATTGTTTTCAGCAAGTTCTCTCCCAAGCAGGACGCGACTTTTCAGCAACGCCCGGAACCTCTCGCCCCCTCTGCTCTCGGCCACCTAGTGTTAAAGACAACAGATGATTAGATCACCACGTACCACCTGTGAAATCTAATCACCTGCCAGCTGTGTCTCGCCGTCCCGCACATGCCCCGCTCCTAGCCGATGGTGCTCCGCCCTCAACACCATTGACAGAGGCGGTGACCTTTGCTCCTGCAAGCGCGCTGATCACACTCTCCCTCCACAGAATAAAGTTTGTGTTTCTTCCGCATCTTTTAAGGACCATTGTTCCCCAATCTAATCATTAGACACAAGCTGTTTGCACTTCTCGTTGCGGCAATGCTGATTAGTGATATGAATGAATGAATGAAATAAGTTTATTTCGGTCATATAATCAACCATCAACCATTTTGTGTGATCAGTTTAACAGTACAGATTATACATATGTAACAATCATGCACATTTACACACAAAAAGATATCAGATATAATTATTAACCATTTCGTATAGTTATTACGCTGTGATCTGAGATAATATTGCCAATTCATAGTTGTCAGTTTTTCATTAATTATGCATATGGATAAGAACACTTTTTGCATTTTGGGTGTATTTTTTGTTAGGCTTAACTATTTTGTTGAATATTCTTTGGCCAAATGTACCGTATTTTCAAGACCATAGGTCGCACCGGATTATAAAGTGCACTGCCAATGATTGGTCTATTTTCTATCTTTTTTTCATATATAAGGCGCACCAGATTATAGGGCGCATTAAAAGAGTCATTTTTTTTTTTTTTTTTCCAAATGTAAAACACTATCTTGTGGTCTACATAACATGTAATGGTCGTTCTTTGATCAAAATGTTGCATAGATGATGTTTTACAGATCATCTTCAAGCCGTTTCCTGACAGTCGCTTCAGGACGCGGAGTTTTGTGGGCGGTCTTATTTACGTGGCTCACGTGTCTTTTCCTCGTCATCTCGTTTTAGCGATGTAGCGTGCAAGGACGGGGGTGGAAGAAGTGTCAAAAGATGGAGCCAACTGTTTTAATGACATTCAGACTTTAGTTAAATCAATAACGGAGCAGCATCTCCACATACGCCGGAAATGTGTCCCGTGAAAAAATGTAGGACCGGAACTCTCTAATAACTATTGTTCCTTGGGTGAATAATGTAACCTCCCTACACCGGTATGTTTTAGCGCTGTCATGGTGAATTTACTGACAGATATAAGTAAGAACTTTACACTACTTTATGTTAGAAATGGCAACAGCGGAGGATGAATGTCACATAACAAGAAGATAGAGAAAAAGAAGAAGCTTATCAACTATGGCATCAGCACGGACTACAAAGGCGGAAGCGTGCAATTTTTCATGACTTACCCAGATCCCATATACTTATCAGCAGGTACCAGAAGATAACGCAAGTTGCTTTGACATAATATTACGAAACAAAACGCCAGATAATATGTCTTACCTCCGGTCAACTACAACCCTAGCCTAACCCTCTCCCCCCACCACATCCCACCTCCCCGGATTGTAAATAATCAAATGTTTATACTTGTTCTTATGCTTTCTGAGCTCACTATGTTACCTCCTCGCTGTACATATCCTACGAAGTCAGACCTACAATGTTACAATGTCCAGTTCTCAGATGATATAAATGTTGATGACTGAAGTGCTTATAGCAACCCAACCTAACCCCTCCCCACCCCAATACCCGTATTGTAAATAATGTAAATGATTCAATGTATATACTCTGATGATTAACTTGTGTGATGACTGTATTATGCTCATAGTATATATTTGTACCATGAATTGATTAACGTGGACTTAAACAAGTTGAAAAACTTATTTGGGTGTTACCATTTAGTGGTCAATTGTACGGAATATGTACTGTACTGTGCAATCTACTAATAAAAGTTTCAATCAATCAAAAAACATTATACACACACCATAATAATACTTGTGTGTTTAAGCACAATACAATCCATCAAGCAGATAATATGTCTTACTCAAAGTCGTACTAAAACATGTTGATAGATTTTTGAGCGCCATGTGTAATGTTCTATATTTTCAATGGAACATATAAAAGGTTGGTGTTGTTTACTAGAGTCATATTGCAGTCTACACATATCTCTTATGTTTGACTGCCATCTACTGGTCACACTTATCATGTCATATTGTACCAAATGAAATAGCTTCAGGGTCAGTAAGCAAAACCAGAATTACTCTTTACATTAGGCGCATTGTCGAGTTTTGAGAAAATAAAATGATTTTAAGTGCACCTTATAGTCTTTTATATCAAACATGCTTGTACTGATGTTATTGAAAAAATTAAAACTGAAGTCATGAAATTAAAATATTTTCTCAGCCCCTTTTACAAATCGGTCGAGCCCCCCTTAGCCCCCGGAAGAGAAGACATCCTGAAATCGGTCGAGCCCCCCTTAAGGCCCGGAAGAGAAGACATCCTGGAACCATCCCTACAGCTAGAGCAGTGGTTCTTAACCTGGGTTCGATCAAACCCTAGGGGTTCGGTGAGTCGGGCTCAGGGGTTCGGCGGAGGTCAAGACACACTTGACTCACCATGTAAATAAAAACTTCTCCCTATCGGCGTATTCCGGATACGGCAACAGCAGAAGTCCGACTGATTTGCAGGTGTGTAATTTGTTGTGAGTTTATGCACTGTGTTGGTTTTGTTGTTTGAACAAGGTGATGTTCATGAACGGTTCATTTTGTGCACCACTAAAAAAACATGGTAACACTTTAGTATGGGGAACATATTCACCATTAATTAGTTGCTTATTAACATGAACATTAGTAACATATTAGCTCTTAACTAGTCATTATTAGGTACTTATTAATGCCTTATTCGGCATGGCCTTATTATAACCCTAACCCTCTAACCCTGGCCCTAACCCTAACCCTAACCAAATTACTTTAAATTAAGTCTTTGTTACTTAGAATATGTTCCCCATACTAAACTGTTACCAAAAACAAATAACTTTATCTTGAATTTGAAAAAATACAACATTTTATTTGTCAGAAGGGTTCGGTGAATGTGCGTATGAAACTGGTGGGGTTCGGTACCTCTAACAAGGTTAAGAACCACTTAGCTAGAGGCTACACTTTTGTATCAGACCCTTATTCTATGCGTACCTAATCAAGTCACTGCTGCTTCGCTGTGGACCTTCTGACACTAAACACAACACGCAGAAGACATCAATACTTGATTACAAACACGGGCCCACAGAAGACATCATCGATGGACGAGTTCAAAGACATGCAAACGTCACTCAGCTTCCTTGCTAAAGGAAGTCTCCGCTTTGAGGTTGCAAAGAAAGGCATCTTTGAGCCGGTTGAAGAGGTTAAAGCTCGCTGCATTCAGAATGAGAAGAAGGACAAAGGGCCCGCTGTCCTGGAAAGCAGGCTTGCTGACCTTGAGCAGTACACTAGGATTAATGACGTTATCAACGGGGTCCACGTCAAACCGAGCTCACTGCTGGAGATGGAAGTGATCCGGATCTTAGCTCAACAAGACAGGTGGTCACTATTTAATGAGTGTTCACAAATGTCTCAAAGGGCTGCACAAACCAAAGCGACATCCTCAGCTCTGATCACACGACAAGGCAAAAAAAAACCTCAACCGAATGAGACAATGAGAAACCTTGGAAGGGACCGCTGATGTGGGCACCCCCACCCGAGTGACCAGTGCAATGGATGCCAAGTGGATACCGTTAATAATGTGACAATTCAGTACATAGGGAGGCCAGTAGGGGATTCTCTTGAATGTAAACAAGTCAGCAGCGCAGAGATATCACCAACTGCCGCACAAAGGAGTGGTCCACCTTGGAACAGCTAGTGCCTCTATCAACCATCTGTGCAAAACCTCTTTCTTTCACCTCCGCAACATCTCAAAACTCCAGCCCCTCACTCACCCCAGCCGACACTGAAAGACTCGTCCAAGCCTTCATCTCCTCCAGGCTTGATTACTGCAACACACTTCTCGTCAGGGTCCCCAAAAAGAGCATCGAAAAGCTCCAGTACATCCAAAACAGCGCAGCGAGGATCCTGATGAGAGTGCGCAAGCGGGATCATATCACACCCATCCTCAAATCACTCCACTGGCTCCCTATTGCATCCCGGACCGAATTCAAGATTAACCTGCTTTTATTGTAAGAGTTTAAACTCAAAAACTTTGCTTGGAGTGATGACTGAAGAATCCATACAAGTAAAAACGCTATGAACTCTGGAAGACAAGTTAAAGTTAAAGTACCAATGATTGTCACACACACACTAGGTGTGGTGAAATTTGTCCTCTGCATTTGACCCATCCCCTTGTTCACCCCCTGGGAGGTGAGGGGAGCAGTGGGCAGCAGCGGTGCCACGCCCGGGAATCATTTTTGGTGATTTAACCCCCAATTCCAACCATTTATGCTGTGTGCCAAGCAGGGAGGTAATGGGTCCCATTTTTATAGTCTTTGGTATGACTCGGCCGGGGTTTGAACTCACAGCCTACCAATGTCAGGGCGGACACTCTAACCACTAGGCCACTGAGTAGGTAAAAAAAAAAAGATTTTTTGTAGAGAAGCGGCACTTGTACTTCCAGTTTAAAGTACTAAACAGAAGGAAATACTGTAGACGTTCACCCCGGAGCACCTGCAGAGAGCAAACTCATCCAAAAGATGGCGCCATAGCACAACCATGTTTCTGTTTGTGTTTACCTATTTGCATTATTAAAGTTAAGTTAAAGTTAAAGTACCAATGATTGTCACACACACACTAGATGTGGTGAAATTTGTCCTCTGCATTTGACCCATCCCCTTGATCACCCCCTGGGAGGTGAGGGGAGCAGTGGGCAGCAGTGGGCAGCAGTGGTGCTGCGCCCGGGAATCATTTTTGGTGATTTAACCCCCAATTCCAACCCTTGATGCTGAGTGCCAAGCAGGGAGGTAATGGGTACCATTTTTATAGTCTTTGTTATGATGGCCCTTAGCAAGGTCAAATCCATAAATTAGCCACACCGTTTTATAAACTGCAGGGTTAAAAGCATAGGAAAAAGGTAACGGCTTATATTCCAGAATTTACAGAGGTTATAGTGAGAGTTTATTGAGCGAAATCCAGTCAAATTGACTGTGTGTCGGTTTTAAAAGTGTGCCCCCTTCTGGTCAACATATGAAATAACAAGTGTGTGTAAAACAATTGAAGAGCTCCCCCTCTGGCCAACATATGCAATAACAAGTCTGTCTAAGAAATTAAAATGCGGCCCCTTTGGCTAATTTTTTTTTTTTTTTAATTAATAAATATGTAAATAGAGACATACTGTGATAACTTGAAACTTGATTAAAAAACAATTACCAAAAAAAATGAAATAAAAATAAATCAACTAAAAGCTTAACTTTTTTTTATATTTGCATATTATGTATATATTATTAATGTTGTAAATACAAATCTTTATATATCTAGAAAGGATGGTCCTAAAGAGGTAGGCCTTTTTTTCGGAGGTCTCAAGAAGGTACCAAATACAATTGTGTGTGTGCGTGTGTGTGTGTGTGTTTTTTCTTGTATGTCTGCCCTTCTTGAGACATCATTAAGGAAAAGTAACTTCCATATTAGGACCGGTAAACAAGTTAGGACATAAATCATGGTCCCAATACGGAAAACCATTGCATCTAATAGAGAACGTCTCCTTTGCTCCCCTGGTGGTGAAATCTATCAAATTTAGTGTGGTCCCAAAAAGGAGGGATTTTTCTAATTAACTGTGTGTCGGTTTTAAAAGTGCTCCCCCTCTGGTCAACATATGAAATAAAAAGTGTATGTAAAAAAATTTAAATGTGCCCCCTTTGGCCAATTACTATTTATATAGAAACATACAGTAATAACTTGAAGTAAATAATGAAGATTAAACAACAATTAAAATAAAAAAATAATATTGCAATATTTTCTCGTAAAATTATTAATTTTTTATGTAAAATTATTGCTTTTTAATGCAAAAATGATGACATTTGTCATATAACATTCTGACTTGTATCACAATATCGCCAAATGTGTGGTTGTCCTTGTAAAATAGTGACATTTTTTGAGTAAAATTATGACTTTTGTCATTATTTTGCCGAGTGAAATTCCGATTATTATTATAATATTGCCAACATTTGAAAGTTTTCTTGTAAAAGTGTGACTTTTGTCAAGTAAAATTTTTTGTAAAATTGCCAACATTTTAAACTTTTCTTGCAAAATTGCGACTGTTATTGAGTAAAATTCCAACTCTTACCATAACATTGCACAAATGTTTCGTTTTTCTTGTAAAATGTTGACTTGCCTTAAGTAAAATGACGACTTTTATTATTAAATTATTATTAAAAGTTTTTCTTGTGAAATTGGACCTTTTTCTTGTGAAATTCCAACTCATTTTTCTCAAAAAGCTTTTTTCATATTTGCATAGTATGTTTATATTATTAATGTTGTAAATACAAATCTTTACATATCTAGAAAGGGTGGTCCTAAAGAGGTAGGCATTTTTCGGAGGTCTCAAGAAGGTAACAAATAATAGAATGTGTGTGTGTGTGTGTGTGTGGGTGGGTGTGTGTGTGTGTGAGTGTGTGTGTGTGTGTGTGTGCACTCCCAACTTGGGTACAAAGATGAGTCAGCTTTTCCATTTTGACATCTGACTTCTGGTTTGACACTTCCCCTCCCCAATGCACATTCAATTGCAAGCTGGAGGTATAAAGCCAGTTTGATTGAGGAAAAAGTCAGAAAAGGGAAACATAAACTCAGACAAACTTAAATAAATAGATGCATCTTTAAATACTTACATGTGTCATTAATTATTTAAAATTGGAATTAAACGAATGTTATTAAATGTGGCATTAATCAATATAATGTAAATATATATGTAACCAGTCAGTTATTTCACCATATGAGTCATTATTTCACAATTTATTTATTTTGTGTTTTATATCAATATTTCATGATTTAATTATTAAATTAATTGTTATTTGATGAACCGGTTTGGCAGCTTCATAAATGTACACTACCGTTCAAAAGTTTGGGGTCACCCAAACAATTTTGTGGAATAGCCTTCATTTCTAAAAACAAGAATAGACTGTCGAGTTTCAGATGAAAGTTCTCTTTTTCTGGCCATTTTGAGCGTTTAATTGACACCCACAAATGTGATGCTCCAGAAACTCAATCTGCTCAAAGGAAGGTCAGTTTTGTAGCTTCTGTAAGGAGCTAAACTGTTTTCAGATGTGTGTACATGATTGCACAAGGGTTTTCTCATCATCATTTAGCCTTCTGAGCCAATGAGCAAACACATTGTACCATTAGAACACTGGAGTGATAGTTGCTGGAAATGGGCCTCTATACACCTATGTAGATATTGCACCAAAAACCAGACATTTGCAGCTAGAATAGTCATTTACCACATTAGCAATGTATAGAGTGTATTTCTTTAAAGTTAAGACTAGTTTAAAGTTATCTTCATTGAAAAGTACAGTGCTTTTCCTTCAAAAATAAGGACATTTCAATGTGACCCCAAACTTTTGAACGGTAGTGTATATCATCCTTCAAACTCAGCTATCAAAAATCAGTGGGCGGGTCTTATCACCTGATTGGTTACTCTGCACTTTTAATTGTCTGTGAAACTACGACCAGAGAAGTAGAGGAGTTGGCCTATTGGTCGATATCATGGTCTGAAAGTGCGGGAAGAACTATAATACATTGCTCTACTCAAACTGTTACATTCTCTGGGTCATTAGGTCTTGGTCCCACATACTCCACAAGCTCTTAAATATCTAGGATAGGAATAAATAGACGTTATTCATGCAAAAAATGGGGAAATTGTGTGGTTGCAGTCCTTATACAAAAAGTCTACAAAAAATAAGGTAAAAACACATGAAAAGAAGAAAGAAACATTGAAGGACATAGAAGACAATAATGGGGCACAGAGTTGATGCAACCAAACTGCAACTTCAGTGGTACCCTTTCTACATACAGCTACAAAAGTAAATCACAACAAAAAAATAAAAAATAGCAATAAATAAAACATATTGCGCACATACCATTGCACCATGCATAAACAAACAACAAAACAAAACAAAAACCCACACACTGTATACCAAGCCTGGGCAATTATTTTGACTTGGGGGCCACATTTTGAGAAAAAAAATGTGTCTGGTGGCCGGTATATCTATTTTTAAGAACACTAATACAACAACTCACAATCATGTCTGATTGAATGCTAAAAACGTTATGACAAACCGCCTTAAAAACATAACTTAATTTCATATTTTTTTACTGAATGAGACACACAGAATGTACATGAAAATAAAGAATGTGGGATTTACAATATTAACTATGACCGACAAAACACTGAATATTGACAACAAATGAACATCACACCCCCTCTCGATCGATATATTTTACAATCAAGCGAAACGCAACAAAAATGCAACAAACATAGCGAAATATAAACTTGAAGGGTAAAAAAAACACACATACAATCTGCTGTATCACTAAGCTTTAGAACTTTGTTGTAAAAATATCCTTCGGTGTCTGTCCCCGACACCCGCATTTCTGGCTGGCCACTCTGGAAACACTCTGTGGAAACGCTCCCCACCCACACTGCTTGGTGCCTTGTCTGAGCTGCTGTGACGTAGATTACCATAGTAACTAATTAGATTACCATAGTAACTAGTGTATCATGCAAAAGTTCAGATTCCAACCATTGAAATACTTTGTATAGTTCAAGACTTACGGCCCACGGGCCTTAATTTGCCCAGGTCTGCTGTATATGGTAGTGGCCTATGCAGTGCTCCACACCATTGTCCGCTGGGGTGGGGGCCACACGGCTAGAGACAGGCACGACCGAACAAAGCAACCAAGAGAGCTGCCCTTTAGCCCTTGGCTAATGTCATCCCTCTGGACAAGTCGCCACTTCATCACAGGACAAACACAGATAGACAGACAAACATTAACACTCACATTCCATTAACAATTTTTTAGTGTTGCCAATCAGCTTATCCCCTGTTGCATGTTATGATTATTTAAATTACACATTTAAGTAATTTATTTTAAAAATTATGTATTTAATTCTGTCCCATTTGACCCTCCATACCCTGTATAGCAGGCTTCAAAGTGAATCCTGAAAATAATGAAAAAAATAATTCTAACTTGGAAGACAATCAAATCGAGTTTACCTTCCAAACTGGTCAGCTAAGGGAGAAAAATAAGACTATAAACATCTTGCCATTGGTTGATTTAGACGCTGTAGAAGAAACATTTTAGAAAAATGGAGAGGTTGAATGTGCTATTCCCCATCCTGGACCCCCTGTCCTTGTCAGCTTCATAAAGGGGATTTGCACTTTCTTGTATGAATTTTTATTCACAATCCTTATGTGAGACAAGTACACATATGGAGGAGGATCATGCAGTTGTGCCCTGGATAGTAAGTTAAAAACAGCGTCTAAGGTGGTTGTAGAGCCTGATGCGGTAGCAGCAGTCCCGTCTGCAGTATGCGCAGATGAAATGCCGGTGGGTCTGCCAGAAGTTGGCTCTGTCTGCGTTGGCGCTCGTCCTCCGCCTGTTACATCAAAACTCTCTTGACGTGATGGAGCCCAGACCTAACTTGGTGACTCCAGGCAGATATGTCTCCAGCCGCTGTCTGCCAGGTTCTGATGTCAATGTCTAGGACCCTTTAGGTCCCGTTTGCAGATGTTTTTTATAGCGCATTTGGGGTCTACTAACTGGCCTCTTTTCAGATAACAGTTCTCCGAAGAGGAGATCCTTTGGGATGTGCCCATCCTCCATGTGAACGTGTCACAGCCAGTGCAGACGTTTCTGTTTTAGCAACGGTTACATGAGGGGATACCTGCTCTCTCAAACACAGCAAAGTTGGTGACATGGTCGTTCAATGTGATGCCCAGGATTCACCTCAGACAGCGCGTGTGGAAGGCGTCGAGCCTTCTTTTCTGGTGAGAACACAGTGTCCAGGTTTCACTGCCGTAGAGTGTACTTACTACACAAGCCATGTAGACCTGTGCCTTGGTATGCTCTGTTAGCTATAATTTAGCCAGACACGCTGTGAGTCTTGCCAGTGTTGTTGCTGCCTTTCCGAGTACCCTGTTCACCTCGTTCACAAGAGAGAGGCTGTGTGAGATTGCTAATCCCAGGTACAAAAACTCATGGAAAACCTTAAACTCATGGTTTTCAATCTTTACAGAAAGTGGCGCGACACTTGGGTTTTCTTTATTGTTTGGCCAACTACACTGCACGCTGCTGCAGAGCAGTTCAAAAGTTGCTGTAACTCCTTTTCAGTGTGTGCAGCAAATGCTGCGTCGTCTGTATAAAAAAGTAACGTAGGAGCCTCCTTAGAACTTTAGTGTTGGCTCGGAAACAAGAGAGGTTGAACAGGTTCCCGTCAGATCTTGTGTGGATATAGATACCCCCTGTGGTTGTTCTAAAGGGATGTTTCAGCAGTAAGGAGAAAACGATGCCAAACCAGGCCGGAACAAGCACACAGCCGTGTTTGACTCCACTTGTGATGTTGAATGGCTCAGATGTTGTGCCATTGTAGATAATGGCGCCTTTCATGCCATCATGGAATGAGCGTACCAGGCTGAGAAGCACAGGAGAACAACCAATCTTGGCCAGGATATTAAAAAGACTCTCACAGCTCACAAGATTAAAAGCCTTTGTTAGGTCTATGAAGGCAATATACAATGGTTTACTGCCTTTTTCTTGAAGTTGTCTTACAGAAAAAAACATACGGATAGTTGATCTCTTTGCTCGGAACCCGCATTGAGATTTTGAATATAGCAAGCGACTGCAGCCTGCTCAAGATAACTTTGGCAAACATGTTACCAACAGTGCTGAATAGTGAGATGCGACGGTAAGTGTTAGTTGCCCCTGTCCTCTTTGTTTTTGTAATGAGTCATGATGTTTGCATAATTTCTTGTGGCACTACACCGTTTCTTCAGCATTTACACAGAATTTCGCAAAGCTCTCTGATGAGGGTCTCTTTGATGCTCTTTCGGACTTCAGGTGGGATGACATCCCCTCCCGGGGCCTTCCCAAAAGAAAGAGCAGTGAATGTTTTCTCAAGTTTTTTAATTATTGACTTCAGATCAAGTTATTCTATGGCCTCTCTGGCTTAAGTGCTGACAAAGTTCTTACGGGATTAGGGTTTTGAGTAATGTGCCACCCAGCGATTCATCTGCTGTTTTCGGTCTTTGATTACTTCTCCGGGAGGTGATTTAAGAGGAGTTGTCTTGTTCTGTGTAAGGCAAAATGCCTGCTTAATTCCTGTGCACATCCCATTTATGTTGTCAATGTTGGCGGCTGACTGTATACTGCAGCTGAGTTGGAGCTAGTAGTCATTTAGCAGCGCCTTGCAACTCGTTGAACTCTGCTGGGAGTGATGTGCAGAGCCGGCAGGGTCCTCTCAGATGGCTGAGTCATATATGCTGTGAGGGTCTATCATTTCTCCTCAATGAGAGAGGGTTAATTTCCTGTGTTGGACATCAAACCAGTCAGCTGACTTGGACTGTCTCTTGCCAAAATTGGACATTGCTGTGTCGTATATGGTGGCCGTGAGGTATGACCATATATTACTGGCGTTTGCACTGGGTGGTCCGGGAAGGATGTTTTCTAGTGCCTCCACAAACTCTTCCACCTTTTTTGGGATGCGCACTCGGCAACTTTATTTTGTCTGTATATCTCCTTTGGCCCGCAAGAGAATGGTTGGTGTCACAGTCTGCACTCTGGAAGCTACGGGTCAGTTTAACAGTGCCCAAGTCATTGCATCGGGTTAGCACTCTATTGAGCTGGAGTCAATGCTTGCACCAGGAGACCTTGTGTTGAGGCTTGGTATCGAAGAAGGTGTTAGTGACGCACAAGTCTTCCAATTCAAGCTATGGCGTTGAAATCTTCTAAAAGTAAGAGTGGTTCTCTTTGTGGGATGTCTCGAATGACGGAGTTGAGGTCGTCATTAAACCTGTCCTTTACTTCTGACGTAATGTCAATGTGGGAGCATAGACATTGATTAGGCTGACCGATCCGGTTTGGAGCTGGATCTTGAGTATGCGTTCAGATCCCGCAGACGGCATTACAATGAAATTCAGCAGCTAATTCCTTATGGCAAAACCAACGCCATGTTCTTTAGTTTCTTCTGACGGCCTGCCCTGCCAGAAGAAGGTAAACTCCTTCTCTCTGTTGCTACCAAATGAGAATAGTTATGTTTCCTGTAGGCACACAATGTCCATTTTAACCATACCCAGTTTGTTGTTGATTACAGCAGTCTTGCGGGCATCATTTACTTTGCTTAAGTTGTCTGAGAGGTGTTGACGCTAAGAATCGGCTGTGGGGGATTTCTCTTGTTGCCCATGCAGTGGGTCCCCAGTCTCCACATCACCAAAATACTCCACCAATCTTCCAGATTTCAGGAAATCCAATCAAATTCACTCTCTCGCAGAGCGTTTTGTAATTGTGGCCTGGCCACTGCGGCAATATTTGCTGTTTACACGGCTATATGTATTTCCACGCTGCTATATGGATGTGAAACATGGACACCCTACAGATCTTATATCTGCAGCCTTGAAAGCCTTTCACATCCACTGATTGCAGCGCATCCTGGGTCTAACATGGGAACACCGAGTGCCTCGTATGTAGATACTGGGCTGCACAGGTTCCATCAACATAGAAGCTGTAATTTTCAAGCATCTCCTCTACTGGGTTGGCCACATCCTCTGTTTGCCCTGGAACCGTCTGCCGAGGAAAGTCCTATAAGGTAAACTTTGTGGAGGATGGAGAAACAACGTTACAAAGACCATCTCCACTTCATCTTGAACCAATGCAACATCCCAGCAGCCAACCTTGAATCTCTTGCGGCTGACAGAATTATGGGGCAGGACATCTGTGTTTGTGGCATAGATGCCTTCGAAACAAGCCGCACTCTACTAAAATAAGTCCTCCTTCAATGCCACCATTGCAGACCATACCAACAACAAAGATCAGGTATCTAAGATTGCTCTTCTGTTTGTGGAAACCTTTGTGCCTCTAAGTAGGGATGATGTTCGAAAACCGGTTCTCCCGATTGTTCGATAAGAAAATAACCGATTCCATGTATTCGAATCCCTTTTTGAAAAAAGCTTCCCGTTATCGAAGCCACTATAGTAAAGAAAAAGATTTGGTTCTTTATTCGAATCCCTGGGAACGAATCCCGTGTCACAGTAAATGTCCTTTTGCCGGCAGATACAGAGGCAGCAACAACAATGGACCGGAAAAAACGCTCCAAGACATGGCTTCACTTTACTAAGAAATACGACGAGGAAACAGCTATCTGCAATTATTGCCAGGCTTCGCTTTCCTGTAAGAGGAGCAGTACAACAAACATGTTGAAACATGTTCAGGCCGTGTATAACCTGAAGGTTAGAGAAACATGTTTTGTCTTCGACACGTGGAGAAGCAGCGACAGAGATGACGAAGCACACCCTTCTTCCTCTGTTTCAACCTGCAGTCCCAGTGATAGTGTCGGTGAGTAACTAACATTAACTGTTGCCGGTTAATTTCCATATCTGCTCACTTGTAGCCTTTAGGCTAAAATAACGTTACCTCTTATGTCAAACAGGACTGCAGTAATGTTAGCTAGACTAACGTTACCTAAACATAGTCAGTGGCTAACGGTAACGTTAAAGTTAGCCTTTTGTATGTGTCTGATAACATTAACGGTATCTTGTAGCCTACACCACTGCAGAGTTTGCAGGTCTGTCTAATAAACTAGTGCTTGCAAGATGTGAATTAAGATAATGTTAACGTTATCCTATTTCAAATGATGACTGCCATGACAGCCAGAGTGACCAGGGCAGTGTTTGCTCTGTTTATTTGATCTTTTTCTTAAAAAATAAAAGTGAGCTTTTGTTAAACGAAGTATTGTGTTTTTTTTCCATATACAACAACCTATCTGGATTCAATAAAAGAATCAATAAGGAATTGGTTCGATAAGAGGATTCGATAATGGGATCAAAATCGATAATTTTTTAACAAACATCGTCCCTACCTCTAAGTTTGGTCTCCAAAGTCATATGAGATCCCGTGCGTCTGGGAAACAATGCTCGCATTGGGTGTCATCGTCGATAACTACGGACTACCAAAGAAAAAACGAGAAATACAAACTACAAACATTATACAACAATCACTTACTGTATGATGTCAGTTCTCACCGGGATGCTGATTGTTTAGATAAAGAATTAATCATATTCTTCACACAGCTAAAAAAAAAGTTGTCTTTTTTCGCCAAGTTGAACGTTAAAGTTGACCAACTTCTCAGTTTATGGCCACAATCTTTTATTATACAGATGAAATGCATGGTTTTTAATCTCAAATTAACTTTCACCAACTCAGAGGCGATGCAGCAGCTCACCGGCTCAATATGTCAATAGCTGCATAAGTTAGTTACCTCTCTGTGATTACGGCGCCACTAAAAGTAGTTCCTCTGTGCACTTATATTAACAATATTGCTAAAATGTGGTTATTTTGCAAGTCACGACATGTAAAAGGAGTATTGTTGGCGGTTATTGGCTATATATATTTTTTACAGGGCTTTATGGCCGCAATAGATGACTCTTATTAGTTTCATTGTTCGCAACATTGTACTTGCCGTATATTACAAATTAAAACACATTAAAAAAAGAAAGACATATGTCTTTATCTTGCAAAGGGACTGTCAATGATCGTCAAAATTCCCAAAAAGTGCAGTTCCTCTGATGCAGCCTATCAGGGGAAACAGTGGCCCCACGTGAACCTAATACCAAAACACACACACCAGCACAGCTTTGAGGCAATATGGTACATAAAACATTACAACCACGCTTGTAACAGACTTATTAAACATATTGTTGTCTAGGTTTCAATCACGCTACTCTGTTTGACATGTATTATTATTACTAATTGAGAAATGTAATTATTTATATTTGAGCAACAGTAAAGCCACTACAAGCATTTGTCAATTCATGCCCTGTCATTATATAAAATACTGATTTAGAGTTGCAGATGTCAAAAGACCTTCAATCACTGCTTGACCTTTTAGCTTCACGTGTCAAAATAAACCCACAAGAGGCTCATTCAACTCTCACTTATTTTCTGACAGGGCGAGCCTCCCTTGATCTCTGCTGTCTTTACATGGTTCATTTTGAGGTGCAATATATGACAATTTACAGATGAAATATGACAATTAAAATACTTTTTTTTTTTTTTGTCCTATCCAGCTACTCAGGCAAATCATATGGGTGTTAAATATATTGTACATACAAATATGCATTTATACTCACATACACACAGTTATTCATACATGTATACATACATACGCGTTCACATAGTTACCTACGCTCCCACATACATACACAAATACAGTACATACCGTATTTTTCGGACTATAAATCGCTCCGGAGTATAAGTCGCACCGGCCGAAAATGCATAATAAAGAAGGAAAAAAACATATACATTTTTGGGGGAAATGTATTTGATAAAACCCAAACACCAAGAATAGACATTTGAAAGGCAATTTAAAATAAATAAAGAATAGTGAACAACATGCTGAATAAGTGTACGTTATATGACGCATAAATAACCAACTGAGAATGTGCCTGGTATGTTAACGTAACATATTATGGTAAGAGTCATTCAAATAACTATAACATATAGAACATGCTATACGTTTACCAAACAATCTGTCACTCCTAATCGCTAAATCCGATGACATTTTATACGTGTAGTCTCTTACGTGAATGAGCTAAATAATAGTATTTGATAATTTACGGTAATGTGTTAATCATTTCACACATACGTCGCTCCTGAGTATAAGTCGCACCCCCGGCCAAACTATGAAAAAAACTGTGACTTATAGTCCGAAAAATACGGTACCTACACACTCAAAAGTTCGTACATCCACACGCACATTCACTGTACAAACATACATATATACATACATATACATTCACTGTACAAAACATACATATACACATACATATACATTCACTGTACAAACATACATATACACATACATGTACATATAAATTCACCTCTAAAGTTACGATACTCCCGTACACTAAAGTAATGTCCGATCATTACCTTATAAAATTCGAAGTTCTGACTCATTGTCAACAAACTAATAATAATAATAATAACTACTATAGCAGCCGCAACATTAATACTGCCACAACGACGACTCTTACTGACCTACTGCCTTCAGTAATGGCGCCATTCCCAAATTATGTGGGCTCTATTGATAACCTCACTAACAGCTTTAACGACGCCCTGCGCGACACCATTGATATTGTAGCACCGCTAAAGCTAAAAAGGGCCCCTAAAAGGCGTACCCCATGGTTTACAGAAGAAACTAAAGCCCAGAAATTATCATGTAGAAAGCTGGAACGCAAATGGCGTGCGACTAAACTTGAGGTTTTCCATCAAGCATGGAGTGATAGTTTAATAACTTATAAACGCATGCTTACCTCAGCTAAAGCTAAATATTACTCAAATCTCATCCACCTCAACAAAAATGATCCTAAATTTTTGTTTAGTACAGTAGCATCGCTAACCCAACAAGGGACTCCTCCCAGTAGCTCCACCCACTCAGCAGATGACTTTATGAATTTCTTTAATAAGAAAATTGAAGTCATTAGAAAAGAGATTAAAGACAATGCATCTCAGCTACAACTGGGTTCTATTAACACAAATACGACGGTATATACGACGGACATTGCCCTCCAAAATAGTTTCTCTCTCTTTGATGAAATAACATTGGAGGAATTGTTAAAATGTGTAAATGGGACAAAACAAACAACATGTTTACTTGACCCAATTCCTGGGAAACTTATCAAGGAGCTTTTTGTTTTATTAGGTCCATCAGTGTTAAATATTATAAACCTATCACTTTCCTCTGGTACTGTTCCTCTAGCATTCAAAAAAGCGGTTATTCATCCTCTACTCAAAAGACCTAACCTCGATCCTGACCTCATGGTGAACTACCGGCCGGTGTCCCACCTACCGTTTATCTCGAAAATTCTCGAAAAAATTGTCGCACAGCAGCTAAATGAACACTTAGTGACTAACAATCTCTGTGAACCTTTTCAATCCGGTTTCAGGGCAAATCACTCTACGGAGACAGCCCTCGCAAAAATGACTAATGATCTATTGCTAACGATGGATTCTGATGCGTCATCTATGTTGCTGCTTCTTGATCTTAGCGCCGCTTTCGATACTGTTGATCATAATATTTTATTAGAGCGTATCAAAACGCGTATTGGGATGTCAGACTTAGCCTTGTCTTGGTTTAACTCTTATCTTACTGACAGGATGCAGTGTGTCTCCCATAACAATGTGACCTCGGACTATGTTAAGGTAACGTGCGGAGTTCCCCAGGGTTCGGTTCTTGGCCCTGCACTCTTTAGTATTTACATGCTGCCGCTAGGTGACATTATACGCAAATACGGTGTTAGCTTTCACTGTTATGCTGATGACACCCAACTCTACATGCCCCTAAAGCTGACCAACACGCCGGATTGTAGTCAGCTGGAGGCGTGTCTTAATGAAATTAAACAATGGATGTCCGCTAACGTTTTGCAACTCAACGCTAAGAAAACGGAAATGCTGATTATCGGTCCTGCTCAACACCAACATCTATTTAATAATACCACCTTAACATTTGACAACCAAACAATTAAACAAGGAGACTCGGTAAAGAATCTGGGTATTATCTTCGACCCAACTCTCTCGTTTGAGTCACACATTAAGAGTGTTACTAAAACGGCCTTCTTTCATCTCCGTAATATCGCTAAAATTCGTTCCATTTTGTCCACAAGCGATGCTGAGATCATTATCCATGCGTTCGTTACATCTCGTCTCGATTACTGTAACGTTTTATTTTCAGGCCTCCCTATGTCTAGCATTAAAAGATTACAGATGGTACAAAATGCGGCTGCTAGACTTTTGACAAAAACAAGAAAGTTTGATCATATTACGCCTATACTGGCTCACTTGCACTGGCTTCCTGTGCACTTAAGATGCGACTTTAAGGTTTTACTACTTACGTATAAAATACTACACGGTCAAGCTCCTGCCTATCTTGACGATTGTATTGTACCATATGTCCCGGCAAGAAATCTGCGTTCAAAGAACTCCGGCTTATTAGTGATTCCCAGAGCCCAAAAAAAGTCTGCGGGCTATAGAGCGTTTTCTATTCGGGCTCCAATACTATGGAATGCCCTCCCGGTAAAAGTTAGAGATGCTACCTCAGTAGAAGCATTTAAGTCTCATCTTAAAACTCATTTGTATACTCTAGCCTTTAAATAGACTCCCTTTTTAGACCAGTTGATCTGCCGTTTCTTTTCTTTTCTTTTCTACTCTGCTCCGGGGTGGACCGCTAGCCTGTCCATCAGATGGGGACATCTCTACGCTGCTGACCCGTCTCCGCTCGGGATGGTTCCCGCTGGCCCCACCATGGACTGGACTTTCGCTGATGTGTTGGACTTTCACAATATTATGTCAGACCCACTCGACACCGAGGATGTCGTTGTGGCTTGTACAGCCCTTTGAGACACTTGTGATTTAGGGCTATATAAATAAACATTGATTGATTGATTGATTGATATACTCATACTGCACATATACATTAACTGTACAAACATACATATGCACATACTGTACATATACAAGTACATATACATACATACACTGCATGCATATAATCACGTTTCATCAAACATATATTAGCGTTGTTGCCCTAGGGCAGGGGTCGGCAACCCAAAATGTTGAAAGAGCCATATTGGACCAAAAATACAAAAACAAATCTGTCTGGAGCCGCAAAAAATTAAAAGCCATATTGTGTCATGAGTTATGAATTTAATTAAGATGACTTAAAGGAAACTAAATGAGCTCAAATATAGCTACAAATGAGGCATAATGCTGCAATATGTACATATAGCTAGCCTAAATAGCATGTTAGCATCGATTAGCTTGCAGTCATGCAGTGACCAAATACGTCTGATTAGCACTCCACACAAGTCAATAACATCAACAAAACTCACCTTTGTGCACTCATGCACAACGTTAAAAGTTTGGTGGACAAAATGAGACAGAAAAAGAAGTGGCATAAAACACGTCCTAGAAAGTCGGAGCACGTTATACTTGTAAACAAACTACGGTGAGTTCAAGGACCGCCAAAATTAGTAGGACAAAACGGCGCTCGCCAAATACTCAAATCAGTGAAGCATGTTTAATATAAACAGTGTGCTTTATAAAAATTAGGGAGGTTTGCGTCATGTTTGTCCTCCTACGGAAACCATATTAAAACAAAAACTTTTTTTTTTTCCTCATCTTTTTCCATTTTTCATACATTTTTAAAAAAGCTCCAGAGAGCCACTAGGGCGGCGCTAAAGAGCCGCATGCGGCTCTAGAGCCGCGGGTTGCCGACCCCTGCCCTAGGGTAAACTGGGTAACACATGGCACACTAACAAAGCTAAACCTATTTTTACTATAACAATCTACAAGGTTAATATAGTTGGCTTCTCTTTCTTCCCCTACATTTATCTGCATTATTTTGTATTTCCTGCTGAATGGCACATTGTTTTAATGTCAGCTAAAAGTTCACATTGTTGTTTGCAATGAGTTATTTCCAAATATTTCAAATAAAACATATATTTTCAAACGCCTTTCAAAAACAGAGAGCGCTTGCTGTGTTTGCTACCACTAATCATGGCAGAAAGCCAGTGCCAACAAAACACAAAGTCATTTTTGTAGCGTTCAGGTTGGCTGTATAAAAACGCAGCCATGTACAGAGAGACATCCTGGATGAAAACCAACGTTTACCATCCAACTTGATGGAGCTTGAGAGGGGCTGCAAAGAGGAATGGGCGAAACTGCCAAAATATAGGTGTGCCAAGCTTGTTAGCATTGTATTCCAAAATAATGAATTGCTGCCAAAAGGTGCAATAACATAGTATTGAGCAAAGGCTGTGAATACTTACGTAGATGAGAATTATTATTATTTTTTGTTTTTTTTTAATAAATTAGCAAATTGAAAAAAAATAAAATAAATCTCACATTGTCATTAGGTGATATTGTCTCTAAAATTTTGAAGACAAAAATGAATGTATTCCGTTTTGGAATGGGGCTGTAATAGGGGCTGTAATTGGTATAGTATCGGGATACTAATGAATCATATTTGGTACTATACCGCCTCTAAAAAGTACCGGTCCCCCCGCGCCCCGTCGTCGTCACGTCGTGTCATTGTTGGTTTTACGAGCAGACGAGCATGTTCGGCAGCGCACAATCACGGAGTACTTACAAGCAGACACGGTGTGTAGACAGAAAAGGGAGAACGGACGCATTTTGGTGTAAAAATTAAAGATAAAGATGAAGCTACAACACTGAAACACCCTCAGGAAGAGGTGCTTTGGCTAGCTAGCTAGCGGCTATAGTCCATCCGTGTCATGTTGTCACATGGTATAGGTGACGAACCCCAAGATGCAGAGATGGCAGGCTTTGTCCAGGAAAACATGATTTAATGTTCATAAAATAAAAGGTAAAAACACAAACCAGGAACTAAGAATAGCCAAAACTGAAAACAGGAACCAGCAAACAGAAAAAAAACTGGAAACAGCTGATGGCTAACAAGAAAACACGAAACAAAAGAGCTAGGAGAAAGCAAACTACAAATAGCTAACAGGAACAGCTTACCGCTACGACGACAGGTACAAGGACAAGTAAGTAGCACGACAGGTAGTAGCTGTAACGATATCAACATGACACGACACGTACAAATGACAATAATCCAGCACAGACTAGATGGGAAGGCAGGTTCAAATAGCAGCTGGCTGATTGACACCAGGTGTGGCCCGGTGCCAATCAGCCACAGCTGAGGGAAAAAAGCACTCAGGGAGACAATCAGGAAATAACCAAAATAAGAGTGCTGACAGGAACTAAAGACAGGAAACAAAAGACAAACGCAGAGGAAAAACTAAAACATGGCCAAACTGTCAGGGACAAGCCTGACACATGTCTGTGATCATGTTTTGTTTAAGTTATGTTCTGTTTGGGTTTTGTACACTTAGTTCCTGCTTTTTCACTCCCTTGTTTTGTCACCATAGCAACCATTAGTTTCACATGTTTCACATTTTGAGTCACGTACCTGTTTTCACTAATCATGTCACCAGTATTTAAACTTATAGTTGCCAGACAGTCAGCCTGGCGACATTAACTCTGCTACCTTTCATTCCAAGCCATTGTTCCATGCACGTTTTTCATGCCACAGTAAGTGTTGTATATTTCATGTTCATAGTTAATTGCCTTTCATTAGCCACGTTTGTAGTTCCGCCCGTGTGCTCGCTTTTAGTTTGTTCTTTTTGTTAGTGTTTAAATAAATATGTCTTCACCTTCACGCCTTGCCCGCTCCAACTTTCCTTTGCATTCCGAGAAAACAAACCATCCCATAGTCCACGCTTTGACAATCCACAGTCGGCAGTGTTCTAGCTACTTCTAAATCACTAATCCTCGCCTCCATGGCGACAAATAAAGTAAGTTTATCCAGTAAGTATCATCCCTGCAGGACGAGGAATAGCTAAACATGCTTCACTACACACCATAGCTCACCGGGGACAAAATGTAAACAAACGACATTGGTGGATCTACACCTGACATCCACTGTAATGATACCAAGTACAGGAGCGTATCTAGTCGATTTTACTATGATCGATATTTTTTAGCATCACAAAATGTTTTTTGTTTTAAAAAAATGTATATTATGTTTATAAATTCAGGAAATACCTCCCTGGACACGAGGACTTTGAATATGACCAATGTATGATCCCGTAGTGACTTGGTATCGGATTGATATCTAAATTTGTGGTATCATCCAAAACTAATGTATAGCATCCAAACAACTGAAGAATAAGTGATTATTACATTTTAACAGAAGTGTAGATAGAACATGTTAAAAGAGAAAGTAAGCAGATATTAACAGTAAATGAACAAGTAGATGAAAAATTCATTTTCTACCGCTTGTCCTTAAATTTTTGACAAAATAATAGAATGGAAAATGACACAATATGTTACTGCATACGTTAGCAGACTAAATTAGGAGTCTTTGTTTGCGATGAGGTGGCGACTTGTCCAGGGTGTACCCCGCCTTCCGCCCGATTGTAGCTGAGATAGGCTCCACGCCCCACGCGACCCCGAAAGGAATAAGCGGTAGAAAATGGACGGATGAATGTTTGCTTACTTACTACTAAAAGTAGAGTTGTCTTGTATGTTCACTATTTTATTTAACAACAAACTTGCAGTAAGAAAAATATGTTTAATGTACCATAAGATTTTTTGTTAAAATAAAGCCAATAATGCAATTATTTGTGGTCCCCTTTATTTAGTAAAGTATCGAAAAGTACCCAAAAGTATCGAAAAACCACTAGGCTTTAACATAATACAATGTGGAAGAGTAAAGCGGTTTAAATCCTTTCCAGATGCACTGTTGTTTTGCTTTTTCTTTGGCTTTCCCCCCCCAACATTTATTCCAAATTATTGGCCTGCCTTATCAGGGATTTTGCCATTAAGAATGTTTTAACGATCATTTTTTGTCTGTTTGTTGTTGTTGTTGTTTTTTGACCAAAAGGCTTTTTTCATTTGTATAGGTCAGGGGTCGGCAACCTTTACCACTCAAAGAGCCATTTTGGCAAGTTTCACGAATTAAAGAAAGTAATGGGAGCCACAAAAAAAAAAATGTAAATTTAAAATGAAAAACACCGCATACAGAGCTTAAATGCTTTGTGCTATGTTAACCAGGGGTCTCAGACACACGCACCGGCACACACTTTCATGTGGAAATTTGATGTTAGTGCAGCCCGCAAGTTTTGAATAATTGGCGCTTGACAGCGTCATACTTGCCAACCCTCTCATTTTTCCCGGGAGACTCCCGAATATCAGAGCGTGATGACACTACATTTGGCGCCCTCTACATGCTGCCCTAACAATGTACCTGCTCGACCACATGTAGAATGCAGCTTCAGTTTGCTCACGTAAGTGACAGCAAGGCGTACTAGGTCAGCAGCCACACATCTTACACTGACGGTACCAATACCCAGAATCCCATGCAGCCCTAACTCTTCCGCTCAACCAGCGCACGGAGAGGGGGGGGGGGGTTGATGTGTGGGGGGGTTGTGGTAGCGGGGGTGTATAATGTAGACCGGAAGAGTTAGGGCTGCATGGGATTCTGGGTAATGGTTGTGTTGTGTTTATGTTGTGTTACAGTGGGATGTTCTCCAGAAATGTGTATTTCATTCTTTTTTGGTGTGGGTTCACAGTGTGGCGCATATTTGTAACGTACCAATGTTAAAGTTGTTTGATACGGTACGGCTACCGTCAGTGTAAGCTGTGTGGCTGATGAGTAAGTATGCTTTGCTGTCTCCTGTGTGTGCAAGTAATAACAACATGCAACATGTGGCTGGACTGGCACGCTGTATGTAAATGCTATAGAGGACAATTACTGCAGTGCAATTAGGGCACGTCCTTTATTTAGTAATTAGAGTGGAAATAGGATTATTTTACCCTGGGAGTAATCTATCAGAGACACTGAGATCCATAAGTCTCCTGGGAAAATCGGGGGCGTCGGCATGTATGTAGCTGAGCCGCATCAGAGTGGTCAAGGAGCCGCATGCGGCTCCGGAGCCGCGGGTTGCCGACCCCTGATATAGGTCATTACAAAACAGAAACTCATTTTACAGATTGAATAAAGCACCAATATTTTACAGAAATCAATGATTTTTGATTAACAATTTGGAAAATGAAATATACCAAACACTGAACATAATGAGCATGTAAAGTTTGGAAAGATTACCACTTTGTCCTTCTTCACTCAGGCTGAACCTTCTTTATACACAAACTTCAACTCTGTTTTGTATCAACACTTTGTTTTCTCAGAGCTGTTTTACACAATCAACTTGGGATGTTTGTTTCTCTATTTATTTATTTGGCACAATTAGGGAATGGGGACCTTTTTTAACAAATGAACTGACACGGTACCAATTATCGGTTCCTGGAAATTACACCATTTTTTGGTACTTTTCTGTGTGTTCATGTGGTAATAACTGTGAATTGTCAAAATGTGGAATATATTTTTTATTTAACATTGAGCTGACAATGATAACTGTGCTGTCCAGTTGTAATTATTTATTTTCTTACACTTCTGAGCAAGTTTGCATTCATTACAGTCTGTCCTTGGTGTGTTGCCGTAGTCAAGAAGTAGTCTTTGTCATTAAGTTTAATGCGTCAGTCTTGTCTTTTGTTGGGGCCCAACATCAGGCCAGTGTTAAGGTATTTGGGGGAAATAGGCAAAGTGGGTACCCGGAGGCCCCCCCAATAGCCCTCTCTCCCCAAAAAAACCCAAAATATCTTTAACCGACTGAAGCATGTGACACTAATTTTTTTCAGTCCTAAAAATGTTTAAATAAAACAGGAATGTTTTCTAAAAAAAATATGTAACTTATGTATATCAATATGTATACATTTTATAAAATGTGTAATTACTATTAGAACAAAACAGCAAACCAAAAAAACTTAATGAGTAAAAAATGTGTACAGAATACAATACAAATACAAGGTAATATAAAATATGCAAATAGCATTAATAAAATACTAAATATTTACCATTTAAACACAGAAAAAACGTTTTATTTTTTATAAAATAATTAAAAAGCAGACACAAATGTAAACAAAATGTTTATTTTTCAACATACATACATAGAAACATTTTTAAACAACTGACTGTTTCTATTTGAAAACCAACAAAGCCGGCTCAATGCACGGACTTACCAGGGGCCCCACCAAATCAGGGGCCACCGCTCATTGCGGAATGCAATGATTGATGTTCATAGCTGTCAATCACAAACGCCTAGCGATTGTGTACACTCTCCCTCCCTCCATTGTGAAGTGAAGTATTTATATAGCGCTGTGGAGGAGGGCGTGGTCGGCACACCTCCTGAGTAGATTGCCCAGCTGGGGCTGATTATCTAATCACTTGTCGCCCTTATTAGCAGCAGCCGGAACGAGACATGTGGTTGGTGGGAGAGAGAGACACGCCGAGAGAAAGACTGGAAACAAAGACTGAAAAGTCGCAGAACAGTGTGCTGTCGTGGCGTGTGCGAAAATAAAACAATTGTCAAACCTGACTACCGGGCTTACGAGATGATCTGTGGTGATCAGGGGAACCCACGGGTGGGCAACCTCCACAAGCGCTTTTCTCCAGAGACTCAAAGTGCTTTACATAGTGAGACCCATGATCTACAAACCCCGTTTCCATATGAGTTGGGAAATAGTGTTAGGTGTAAATATAAACGGAATACAATGATTTGCAAATCATTTTCAACCCATATTCAATTGAATATGCTACAAAACAAAACAATTAAATATATTCAAACTGATAAACTTTTTTTTTTTTTTTTTGCAAATAATCCTTAACTTTAGAATTTGATGCCAGCAACATGTGACAAAGAAGTTGGGAAAGGTGGCAATAAATGCTGATAAAGTTGAGGAATGCTCATCAAACACTTATTTGAAACATCCCACAGGTGAACAGGCAAATTGGGAACAGGTGGGTGCCATGATTGGGTATAAAAGTAGATTCCATGAAATGCTCAGTCATTCACAAACAAGGATGGGGCGAGAGTCACCACTTTGTCAACAAATGCGTGAGCAAATTGTTGAACAGTTTAAGAAAAACCTTTCTTAACCATTTATTGCAAGGAATTTAGGGATTTCACCATCTACGGTCTGTAATATCATCAAAGGGTTCAGAGAATCTGGAGAAATCACTGCACGTAAGCAGCTAAGCCCGTGACCTTCGATCCCTCAGGCTGTACTGCATCAACAAGCAACATCAGTGTGTAAAGGATATCACCACATGGGCTCAGGAACACTTCAGAAACCCACTGCCAGTAACTACAGTTGGTCGCTACCTCTGTAAGTGTAAGTTAAAACTCTCCTATGCAAGGCGAAAACCGTTTATCAACAATACCCAGAAACGCCGCCGGCTTCGCTGGGCCTGAGCTCATCTAAGATGGACTGATACAAAGTGGAAAAGTGTTCTGTGGTCTGACGAGTCCACATTTCAAATTGTTTTTGGAAACTGTGGAAAGTCGTGTCCTCCGGATCAAAGAGGAAAAGAACCATCCGGATTGTTATAGGCGCAATGATGAAAAGCCAGCATCTGTGATGCTATGGTGGTGTATTAGTGCCCAAGACATGGGTAACTTACACATCTGTGATTCACCATTAATGCTAAAAGGTACATACAGGTTTTGGAGCAACATATGTTGCCATCCAAGCAACGTTACCATGGACGCCCCTGCTTATTTCAGCAAGACAATGCCAAGCCACGTGTTACATCAACATGGCTTCATAGTAAAAGAGTGTGGGTACTAGACTGGCCTGCCTGTAGTCCAGACCTGTCTCCCATTGAAAATGTGTGGCGCATTATGAAGCCTAAAACACCACAAAGGAGCCCCCCGGACTGTTGAACAACTTAAGCTGTACATCAAGCAAGAATGGGAAAGAATTCTACCTGAGAAGCTTAAAAAATGTGTCTCCTCAGTTGTTAAAAGGAAAGGCCATGTAACACAGTGGTGAACATGCCCTTCCCCAACTACTTTGGTGTCATGATCCGTTACCCGGATCATGGCATGATGTATGTTTTTGGTAATGTTTCTGTGTTAGTCTGTTTCCTGGGAGCACCCTCTTTCCCTGTTTACTGTTGGTTTCCATGGGCACTGATTCTCCTCACCTGTCTTAGTTTAGCAATTAGTGTTCTCGCCAGGTGTTTTGGTTAATCACTCCCCTTTATAGTGTGCGGTCACCCAGCAGTAGTTGCTGGGTCAATGTTTGCTGTAGGCAACATTTACGTCTCATGTTTTTTTTTCTCTCATCGCTGTAGCAAAGTCTAGCTTTCCTCGTTTTTTCACCTTTGGTGACATTTTGGTTTTGTTCTGCTCCACGCTTGCACCTTGTATTTTTGTCTTGCCTTTAATTTATTAAAATAATACTTCATCTTAACTCCACGACACTCCTGCTTGTCTCCTGCCTTGGAAGGAACACAACAATCGCAGCCATGCGGCGAAGACGTAACAGATTGACCCAGCCAGACGAAGTGTTCCTGTCCAACATGGACAAGCAAGACATCCTCCGGGAGCTCAGAGCGGACGTCCAGCCATGGGAGAGCGAAGACGAAGCGGAGCTGTCCGAAGAAGACCTTCCGGCCGGCGCTCTGGTGGCATGGGGGCAGCTGATGGCGAAGTTGACGGAAGCAGAGACCCGCTTCCTCCCCCACTCTCAAGCCACCCGGACATCGTCCACGCCACCCGGTAAGCGAAGGCTCGGGCAGTGGGCAGGCACAGAGGCACATGCGTATGAGGGTTGCGAAATGGACACTTTTCCCCCAACGTTGTCTGCCAGGCTCTTCCCGTGCGGCTTCTCCTCCCCTCAGACACCACCTGCTGGCAATTGTCCAGAAAGACGCCAGCGGCGCTCACGCACAAGGCCAGCTCCCAGGCTTCCTAGAGCCCACCCGCCCGTGCCCTCTGCTCCCGCCAAACCCGCACAAGCGCTCCCCCCACCAGCTCCATCTAGCATCTGGAATCTGCTTCCTGAGGGGGGGGCCAGCGCTGGTAGCGTGTCAGCGGGGCAAGCAGACCTCATTCCACTGAGGTTGCTGCCTGCCTCTCCTCCAGCGGGGGAGCTGTCTGCTTCGGCCCTACTTCCTGCTCCTCTGGCTCCTCCCACGCCTGCCACGCTGACGCCACCATCAACGCTGGTGGTCCTGCAAACACCATCCTCTCCACCTCCTGCTCCAGCTCTGCAAAGCACACGAGACCCTGCAGAGACCGACCCAGTAAAAAGGGCATTGAACCAACAGGAAAAACAACTTGGACAACAGGAGGAACAGTTTGGCGTTCTTGGGGCTTGCGTCAACGCCATGGCGGAACGCCAAGATCCTCGCCTTGATGCTTTGGAGAGACAGCTGGGAAGTATACTCACCGCGCTGCAGGTGATGATTCCCCCTACGGCCCACCTAGCAGTCCAGCTGAGACCTCCGCCCACGCCGACAGACGAGCCGCCTGCTCCGCCTCTGGCTCCGCCCACGCCGGCAGACGAGCCGCCTGCTCCGCCTCTGGCTCCGCCCACGCCGGCAGACGAGCCGCCTGCTCCGCCCACGCCGGCAGACGAGCCGCCTGCTCCGCCTATGGCTCCGCCCACGCCGGCAGACGAGCCGCCTGCTCCGCCTATGGCTCTGCCCACGCCCGCAGACGAGCCGCCTGCTCCGCCTCTGGCTCCGCCCACGCCGGCAGACAAGCCGCCTGCTCCGCCCACGCCGGCACACGAGCCGCCTGCTCCGCCTCTGGCTCCGCCCACGCCGGCAGACGAGCCGCCTGCTCCGCCCACGCCGGCAGACGAGCCGCCTGCTCCGCCCACGCCGGCAGACGAGCCGCCTGCTCCGCCTATGGCTCTGCCCACGCCGGCAGACGAGCCGCCTGCTCGGCCTCTGGCTCCGCCCACGCCGGCAGACGAGCCGCCTGCTCCGCCCACGCCGGCAGACGAGCCGCCTGCTCCGCCCACGCCGGCAGACAAGCCGCCTGCTCCGCCCACGCCGACAGACGAGCCGCCTGCTCCGCCTGCTCCGCCTCTGGCTCCACCCACGCCGGCAGACGAGCCGCCTGCTCCGCCTCTGGCTCCGCCCACGCCGGCAGACGAGCCGCCTGCTCCGCCCACGCCGGCAGACAAGCCGCCTGCTACGCCCACGCCGGCAGACGAGCCGCCTGCTCCGCCTATGGCTCCGCCCACGCCGGCAGACGAGCCGCCTGCTCCGCCTATGGCTCCGCCCACGCCGGCAGACGAGCCGCCTGCTCCGCCTATGGCTCTGCCCACGCCGGCAGACGAGCCGCCTGCTCCGCCTCTGGCTCCGCCCACGCCGACAGACGAGCCTCCTGCTTCCATGGCGATGCCTCCTGCTTCCATGGCGACGCCTCCTGCTGCTTCCACGGCGACGCCTCCTGCTTCCACGGCGACGACGCTTCCTGTTTCCACGGCGATGACGCTTCCCGCGGTTTCCACACCTGCCTCGCCTACCACGCCTCCCACGGCTTCTACGCCTGCTTCGCCGACGACGTGCCCACCTCCTCATGTCAGGCGGGCCGCACCACGGCGCCGCCCACCTACTCGTGTCTGGCGGGCCACACCACGGCGCCGCCCACCTCCTCGTCTCTGGACTTTTTATGGACGCTTTTGGCGCCAACAGCAGCGACGCCCAGGACTTGGGTGTAGGACTCAAAGACTGCTGAGGTTCTGGCGCCAGTCTCGTCCGCCTCCTCAACGGCCACAGACATGGCCATTCCGAGGTCGCCCGCCTCGACAAAGGCGGCGACAATCTACTCGCCGCCGCCACCTGACTTGTCCCCGGTGGCTTCGGGGACACATGGCTGGGCGGCCCACCACCAAGACCTCCCTCCACCCTCCCGTGACTTTTGACTTATTCTGGAGGTTTTTTTTTTAGGGGAGGGGTTTCTAGTTTGGGACGTCTGGGATCCGTCCCTTAAGGGGGGGGTTATGTCATGATCCGTTACCCGGATCATGGCATGATGTATGTTTTTGGTAATGTTTCTGTGTTAGTCTGTTTCCTGGGAGCACCCTCTTTCCCCGTTTACTGTTGGTTTCCATGGGCACTGATTCTCCTCACCTGTCTTAGTTTAGCAATTAGTGTTCTCGCCAGGTGTTTTGGTTAATCACTCCCCTTTATAGTGTGCGGTCACCCAGCAGTAGTTGCTGGGTCAATGTTTGCTGTAGGCAACATTTACGTCTCATGTTTTTTTTTCTCTCATCGCTGTAGCAAAGTCTAGCTTTCCTCGTTTTTTCACCTTTGGTGACATTTTGGTTTTGTTCTGCTCCACGCTTGCTAGCGTCCTCAGTTTTGTATTTTTGTCTTGCCTTTAATTTATTAAAATAATACTTCATCTTAACTCCACGACACTCCTGCTTGTCTCCTGCCTTGGAAGGAACACAACAATCGCAGCCATGCGGCGAAGACGTAACACTTTGGCACGTGTTGCAGCCATGAAAATCTAAGTTAATTATTATTTGCAAAAAAAAAATAAAAGTTTATGAGTTTGAACATCAAATATCTTGTCTTTGTAGTGCATACAATTGAATATGGGTTGAAAATGATTTGCAAATCATTGTATTCCGTTTATATTTACATCTAACACAATTTCCCAACTCATATGGAAATTAGGTTTGTACATCTTTAAGTCACATTTAAACCACTGTGGGTGGCATGGGAGTAGGTGGGTAAAGTGTCTTGCTCAAGGACACAACGGCAGTGAATAGGATGGCGGAAGCGGGGCTCAAACGTGGAACCCCTCATGTTAATATCACGGATGCTCTCCCAACCGAGCATGCGGCCATCGCGAAAGAGATGTATTCATGAACGAAATGATTTGTAAAATGGGTGATATTTTTGCATTGTTGAGTGAAATTATGATTTTGTTTTTTTAAACGTGGGGGGGGATGGGGGGGACTCAAGCTACAGTCCTCCTCAGAAACTTGAGGTTAAGTTGATGGCACTGTTGGAAAATTAAGAATGAAATTATAGTACTTTGCATGAATAGAGTGCAAGAGTTGAGCACGTTTTACGTAGACATTAGCACAGGTATTACATTCGAAAATATGAATTGCCCGGAAGTGACTGGTATGAACATTGAGTGTTACTATGTAAAACAAAATATCTAATATGTATGTTTGTATGTACATTTTACAGCAGGCCTGGGCAATTATTTTGCCTCGGGAGTCCCAAATGTAGAGAAAAAAATGTGTCTGGGGGCTAGTATATCCAATTTTTAGGAACACTAATACAAAACCTCACAATAATGCCTACTGCCCGAATGCAGCTGGAATAGGCTCCAGCACTCCCCGCCACCCCCAAAAGGGACAAGCTGTAGAAAATGAATGGATGAATGCTAAAAACGTTATGACAGACCGTCTTAAACGGAAATAAATTTTACATTTATTTTTACTGAATGAGACACCCAGAATGTACATGAAAATAAAGAATGAGGGATTTACAATATTAACTATGAACGATAAAACACTGAATATTGACAACGTATGAACGTCAACATATTTTACAACATATCAAGTGAAATGCAACGATATATGAACGCGAAGGGTAAATAAACTAAACACCTACAATCTGATATTTCTGATACATCACTAAGCTTTACAACTTTTGTTTTAAAAATCTCCCTCCGCGTCTGTCCCTGACACCCGCATTTCAGGCTTGCCGCTCCTGAAAAACTCTGTGGAAACGCTCTCCACCCACACTGCTTGGTGCCTCGTCTGAGCTGCTGTGACTTAGATTACCATAGTAACTAATTAGATTACCATAGTAACTAATTAGATTACCATAGTAACTAGTATATCATGCAAAAGTGCAGATTCCAACCATTGAAATACTTTCAATAGTTCAAGACTTACGGTCATTGGAAAACATCAGTGCACATCATAATGGCAGCAAAAGTTTCCATCTTAAAGATCTAAAATAATTATCTGGGAATGTCCGGCGGGCCAGATTGAAAAGCTTAAAGGCCTACTGAAAGCCACTACTACCAACCACGCAGTCTGATAGTTTATATATCAATGATGACATCTTAACATTGCAACACATGCCAATACGGCCGGGTTAACTTATAAAGTGCAATTTTAAATTTCCCGGGAAACTTCCGGTTGAAAACGTCTATGTATGATGACGTTTGCGCGTGACGTCGATGGTTGAAGCGGAAGTATTCGGAC
The DNA here is from genome assembly GCF_033978785.1 of Entelurus aequoreus. Classification (NCBI taxonomy): domain Eukaryota; kingdom Metazoa; phylum Chordata; class Actinopteri; order Syngnathiformes; family Syngnathidae; genus Entelurus; species Entelurus aequoreus. Next base: position 41,009,544 of record NC_084748.1, on the reverse strand, counting down.
ACATTGTATCTCAATACAAAAAGCTCTGTTTTCATCGCAAAATTCCACAGTATTCTGGACATCTGTGTTGGTGAATCTTTTGCAATTTGTTTAATGAACAATGAAGACTGCAAAGAAGAAAGCTGTAGGTGGGATCGGTATATTAGCGGCTGGCTGCAGCAACACGACCAGGAGGACTTTGAGTTGGATAGCAGACGCGCTATCCGACGCTAGCCGCCGACCGCATCAATGATCGGGTGAAGTCCTTCGTCGCGCCGTCGATCGCTGGAACGCAGGTGAGCACGGGTGTTGATGAGCAGATGAAGGCTGGCGTAGGTGGAGCGCTAATGTTTTTATCATAGCTCTGACGAGGTCCCGTAGCTAAGTTAACTTCAATGGCGTCATTAGCAACAGCATTGCTAGGCTTCGACAGGCGGCACAGCATTAACCGTGTGGTTACAGGTCCAGAGTTTGGTTCGGTGTCTCCTGATAGTAGCATTGTTGATCTTCTGTCTATCCTTCCAGTCAGGGGCTTATTTCTTTTGTTTCTATCTGCATTTAAGCACGATGCTATCACGTTAGCTCCGTAGCTAAAGTGCTTCACCGATGTATTGTCGTAGAGATAAAAGTCACTGTGAATGTCCATTTCGCGTTCTCGACTCTCATTTTCAAGAGGATTTAGTATCTGAGGTGGTTTAAATTATAAATCACTCTCACGTTCCTCATTCACAAATCTTTCATCCTCGCTCAAATTAATGGGATAATCGTCGCTTTCTCGGTCCGAATCGCTCTCGCTGCTGGTGTAAACAATGGGGAAATGTGAGGAGCCTTTCAACCTGTGATGTCACGCTACTTCCGGTACAGGCAAGGCTTTTTTTATCAGCGACCAAAAGTAGCAAACTTTATCGTCAATGTTCTCTACTAAATCCTTTCAGCAAAAATATGGCAATATTGCGAAATGATCAAGTATGACACATAGAATGGATCTGCTATCCCCGTTTAAATAAAAAAAAAAATATTTCAGTAGGCCTTTAATTTGCCCAGGTATGTTTTACAGGATGCATGTAACATTTACTGTAACATATTATAAAGGGCTACTCTAACAGTCAGAAAAGTTAATTACGCTGTACCTGGTGTCAGAGAATCAATTTAAGGAGAGTGAGTCATAGGAAAGAACGGGTATTTGGAGTTTGTATTCATTAATTTATTTGTCATTACTTTAAAATAAATAATATTTTTTTCTAACTTTTTGTACACTGACTGTGGGGCTACTAAAGCTGTTTTGGCATGCATGGTGGATATTTACATGAGACTTTTGGCTGCAGAGAGAGGGATTCTGTCTGTTTTTGACATTATTCTGATATTGTCTTAACATTTAACATAAAATCACACATTGTTGTTGCTGTTAAATTTGAATGCATGACTAGTCGATGTCAGGGGGCCTCCTTTCAGCTGGGGGCTCGAGGCAATTGCCTAGTTAGCCTACCATTTGTGTTTCATCTGATCTCCAGAAGGTCTTATCTTTGTCCATGTGATGTCAGATGAAACAAAAATGTAGCTGTTTGGCCCACAATACCCAGCAATATGTTTGGAGGACCTGGGCCTGTTTTGCTGCCAATGGAACTGGTGCTTTACAGAGAGTAAATGGGACAAGGCAAAAGGAGGATTACCTCCAAATTCTTCAGGACAACCTGGGTCTTGGGCGCAGTTGGGTGTTCCAACAGGACAATGACCCCAAACACACGTCAAAAGTGGTAAAAGAATGGCTAAATCAGGCTAGAATTAAGGTTTTAGAATGGCCTTCCCAAAGTCCTGGCTTAAACGTGTGGACAATGCTGAAGAAACAAGTCCATGTCAGAAAACCAACGCATTTAGCTTAACTGTACCAATTTTGTCAAGAGGAGTTGTCAAAAATTTAACCAGAAGCTTGTGGATGGCTACCAAAAAGGCTTTATTGCAGTGAAACTTGCCAAGGGACATGTAACCAAATATTAACATTGCTGTATGTATACTTTTGACCCAGCAGATTTGCTCACATTTTCAGTAGACCCATTCATAAAAGAACCAAACTTCATGAATGTTTTTTTGTAATCAACAAGTATGTGCTCCAATCACTCTGTCACAAAAAAATAAGAGTTTTAGGAATGATTGGAAACTCAAGACAGCCATGACATTATGTTCTTTACAAGTGTAAGCAAACTTTTGATCGCGACTGTATATGGCATATTCAATGTAAATTGGTATGGAGCTAGTGCATTTTAAAAAGTGGAGCTTTACTTTTGAGTGCTTTCTATGACGCATGCTTGCTATGGTTTGGATGTAAAATGTTATTATTACCTACAGGTAGTCTATGAATACGCCTGTTTGACGCAGTTACCTATGTGTGAAAGTGTCTGAACATTTCAGTACAATTGATTGATATTGATGGTCTAATTTGTTTAAACTAATGTAGATTGGATTTGATTGTGTTCGCAGAGTTTAATGTGTTCTTTAAATGAGAGTCTCGGGGCTAAAGGGACGCGATCGTACTTGAACTCTACAATGTCAAGTTCAACATCCCCCAGGTACACACAGGACTGCTCCAGTTTTACGGGTTGTGAGGACTGCCAAACACCAATACGCTGAGAAGGCTTCTGTTCTCAAGAAAAAAGGGGTTTATTTAACAAAGGAATAAATGTAGTCAACCTCCCGGTTGGGGTAATGTTCATCATTGGTTGCTGCCCGACAGCGTCCCATGCAGAGGTAGAGTGAGCTCAGGTTCAAGCTGCTGCATTTATGGCCCAGGCTGATCAGAACCCAGGTGTCCTCCATTGGTGATTAGACACAGCTGGCATCATTTCGAGCTGATTGAGGAGGTCTGCAGGTAGGTACCGCCCCTCAACCACTCTGCCTTGGTCCACATGTCTACTGAGCTGAAACTGGGCACACCTCTGACCTCCGATAGGACGCTGGTTAGCCCGGCCCTATAGCGACACTCCACAGGGTTTTATTGTGAACATCAATTTTCCTTCTAATTGTTCATGTGTGTGAGCAAACGCAAAAACTCCCTGAGCATTCAGTGGAACCCATGTGAGCAACATCAGACGTGCACACTGTGGCTACACCAGCAGGACACCTGTCCCAAACCTGACTAAATAACAAGTTCAATCTCCATCCATTCATCCATTTTCTGCCGCTTGTCCCTTTCGGGGTCGCGGGGGGTGCTAGAGCCTATCTCAGTTGCATTCGGGCGGAAGGCGGGGTACACCCTGGACAAGTCTCCACCTCATCGCAGGGCCAACACAGATAGACAGACAACATTCTCTTATTATTATAATCAAATGACAGCAGTCATTTCCATGAGGTTATTTTCTAATACAAGTGTTTAGGCCCACTTACAATGACAATAACAAAAAATATTGTTTTTCATGAACTGTGCACTTGTATTGTTTGTCTGGGTGGAGGTCCTGCTTTGGAAATCATTTGTACCCCTTTCAGACATTGCATTTAGTTCCCATTAAAACATTCACATGTTGCACAATGAGATGTAAGCAGGGGATCATGTGTACATTCCTGCAACTTCCTGTTTGTAAAAAATATATTTTTATTAGTATTTATACTAACAGCATTTCATGATTAATATGTATCAATTAAGATTCCTAATAAATGACACTAGATTAAGCACACATTTGATTGGTAAATCATAGTGTAACGACCTGGAATTACACTTTATGTGTGGTGTTGGAGTTGTCCGACTTTTTGTGTGGCTGTAAACGCATCACTGGCTAAGTGCCATATGTGCTTGTGTTGGCGCAAGTGAGAAAGAGCGAGCGGCTGCTGTTGATATAACAAAGCTGGTTTGTACTGCAGAAAATGACCAGTTTTGCTAGGTATAATTTTTTTTACTAATCTTTTGGTGATGTTTATGGCCGACAATAAATAATTTTGCTCAGTAAAGTGATGGCTTGAATTCATGTCCTCAAAGCGTCTCGACAGACGTTACAATATTTGAACAATGATGACAAAAACTGTTTTCTCTGTCGTGTCCGTGTCATGTCGAAAATTGTTATGCTCTTATTTTTTTATTTGATTTTGTGCGTGGCATACATTTGCCGTGCGCAGAGGATGCTTGGGCAGTGCACAATTGCACAGGCGCACACCTTAGAGGGAACATTGGTGAACATCATAGAACAGTTTATTTTTTTTGTTCAATAGTAGTCAGGATTTATTGTGTTTCATTTACCTCGGAAGTTGGAAGTCGGAGTTGGGAATGACGTCACTCGTTGTGAGCGTTCCAGTTACGAGGTTGGAAATCAAGTTGGCCACATTCACAAAAAGCTAAACTTGCGCTTACCTTATCTGAATATAAACAACTAATGGGAAAACATACACTCTTTCTGCAACCTTCATCGAGGTGGATGAAGAGGAAACAGACGTAATTGTTAGCGATGTAGAACACATACCACATGATCAATCAATCAATCAATCATCAATCAATTAATGTTTATTTATATAGCCCTAAATCACAAGTGTCTCAAAGGGCTGCACAAGCCACAACGACATCCTCGGTTCAGAGCCCACATAAGGGCAAGAAAAACTCACAACCCAGTGGGACGTCAATGTGAATGACTATGAGAAACCTTGGAGAGGACCGCAGATGTGGGTAATACCCCCCCCCCCCACCCCCCTCTAGGGGAGACCGGATGCAATGGACGTCGAGTAGGTCTAGCATAATATTGTGAAAGTCCAGTCCATAGCCAGCAGGAGACCATCCTGAGTGGAGACGGGTCAGCAGCGCAGAGATGTCCCCAACCAATGCACAGGCGAGCGGTCCACCCCGGGTCCCGACTCTGGACAGCCAGCATATCATCCATGGCCACCGGACCTGTGACCCCCCCACCCCACCCCCTCCACAAGGGAGAGGGGGGCAGAAAAGAAAAGAAACGGCAGATCAACTGGTCTAAAAGGGGGTCTATTTAAAGGCTAGAGTATACAAATGAGTTTTAATATGGGACTTAAGTGCTTCTACTGAGGTAGCATCTCTAACTGTTACCGGGAGGGCATTTCATAGTACTGGAGCCCGAATAGAAAACACTCTATAGCTCGCAGACTTTTTTTGGGCTCTGGGAACCACTAATAAGCCGAAGTTCTTTGAACGCAGATTTCTTGCCGGGACATATGGTACAGTACAATCAGCAAGATAGGCTGGAGCTAGACCGTGTAGTATTTTATACGTAAGTAGTAAAACCTTAAAGTCACATCTTAAATGCACAGGAAGCCAGTGCAGGTATATATATATGTATTTATGTATATAAAGGTATATACAGTATAGGCGTAATATGATCAAACTTTCTTGTTCTTGTCAAAAATCTAGCAGCTGCATTTTGTACCAACTGTAATCTTTTAATGCTAGACATAGGGAGACCCGAAAATAATACGTTACAGTAATCGAGACGAGACGTAACGAACACATGAATAATTATCTCAGTGTAGAAAATAATTGTGTTTACACTATAGTAACATTACCATGTCTAAACTATACATTTTGTACGGCTGATCTAGTGTGACAAAAACTAATCAGAAGTGCTAATAACAGATATAATAAAAGCTTGTATTGTTGTTTACATTTAGAGCAGCCATCTTTGAAGCTACCGTATTTTCCAGACCATAGGGCGCACCGGATTATAAGGCGCACTGCCGATGAGCGTGTCGAGTCACGTCTATTTTCATAGAAAAGGCCCACCGGATTATAGGGCGCATTAAAGGGGTCGTATATATATATTATTTTTTTTAATGTAAAACACTTCTTTGGGGTCTACATAACATGTTGGTCAAAATGTTGCATAGATTATGTTTTACAGATCATCTTCAAGCCGCTTTCTGACAGTTGCCTCAGGATGCGCCGTTTTGTGGGCGGTCTTATTTACATGGCTCACCTTCAACAGCGTCTTTTCTCCGTCATCTTTGTTGTAGCCGTGTAGCGTGCAAGGACGGGTGTGGAAGAAGTGTCAAAAGATGGAGCTAACTGTTTTAATGACATTCAGACTTTACTTAAATCAATAATGGAGCAATATCTCCTCATCCGGAAACAACCACAACGGAAATGGGTCCCGTGAAAAACCGACCGACCGGAACTCTAATAACTAAAGTTCCTTGGGTGAATAATAGAAACTCACTACGCCGGTATGTTTTAGCGCTCTCATGGCGAGTTTACTGACAGATATAAGTAAGAACTTTACACTACTTTATATAAGAAATGAGAAAAAGAAGAAGCTTATTGACTACAAAGGCGGACCCCGCAAATTTTCAGAAGTTATGCAGATCCCAAATACAGATCAGCAGGTACCAGAAGGTAAGAAAAGTTACTTTTGCATATTATTGCGAAACCAAACGTCAGATAATGTCTTACCTTATACACACACCATAATAATACTCATATGTTGAAGCACAGTACAATCCATCAAGCGGTGCGGCTTCATAGCTTACCAAAGTAGTACTAAAACATTTTGATAGATTTTTGAGCGCCGTGTGTAATGTTCTATATTTCAATGTAACATATAAAATGTTGGTGTTGCTTACTTGAGTCATATTGCAGTCTACACGTATCTCTTATGTGTGACTGGTCACACTTATCATTTCACCATGCACCAAATAAAATAGCTTCGATGTCGGTAAGCACAACCAAAATGATTCCGTACATTAGGCGCACCGGCTTATAAGGTGCAATGAAAAAACAAAAAATGACAAAAAAAATGTTAGGTCAGTTATCTAAACAAAGTACAATACTGTTCAGAGAATAGAGCCTAGTCTACTGGGACCCCTGCTGGACATTCGACCAAATAGTGGCACCAACACTCACAGACTGTCTTCTGTTGGACAAGTAATATTGAAACCAAGCCAGGGCGTTGTCTCCAAAGTTGAAGTAAGTCGACAGTGGAGATTGATGATCCACTTTATTGAGTTATTTTTTTAAATCTAAAAAGACTGTACCAACACAGGTGGTTTTATCAAGCAAGGATTTCATAGTTCCTATGAAGACAAAGTTTGCAATTTCTGTGGAGTTCTATAGACTAAACCCAAATTGCTTGGGATGCAGGGGGGAACAGCTGTGGCTGAGGTCTTTATTTAACCACTTGGCATTCCACTTTTCCGCAACATTAGACACAGGGAGGACGCTAATGGGGAGATAGTTCGATATATTTGTTTTGTCTCCTGATTTAAAAATTGGTGAGACCGTAGCCACTTTCTATCTTTATGGGACAACTGCCATTCTGATTGATGGATCCATCAGATCGAGTATACAGTATGTGTTTTGAAGAAATGTGTAAAAAAAAATGGCGTTATATACAAAACCCAAAACCAGTAAAGTTGGCACGTTGTGTAATTCGTAAATAAAAACAGAATACAATGATTTGCAAATCCTTTTCAACTTATATTCAATTGAATAGACTGCAAAGACAAGATATTCAATGTTCAAACTGAGAAACTTTTTTTTTTTTTGCAAATAATCATTAACTTAGAATTAAATGGCAGCAACACATTGCAAAAAAGTTGGGACAGGGGCATTTTTACCACTGTGTTACATGGCCTTTCCTTTTAACAACACTCAGTAAACGTTTGGGAACTGAGGAGACCAATTTTTGAAGCTTTCTAGGTGGAATTCTTTCCCATTCTTGCTTGATGTACAGCTTAGGTTGTTCAACAGTCCGGGGTCTCCGTTGTGGTATTTTAGGCTTCATAATGCGCCACACATCTTCAATGGGAGACAGGTCTGGACTACAGGCAGGCCAGTCTAGTACCCGCATGCTTTTACTATGAAGCCACGCTGTTGTAACACGTGGCATGGCATTGTCTTGCTGAAATAAGCATGACAACATTCTTTGGATGGCAACATATGTTGCTCCAAAACCTGTATGTACCTTTCAGCATTAATGGTGCCTTCACAGACTAATACACCCCCATACCATCACAGATGCTGGCTTTTGAACTTTGCGCCTATACAGTAACAGTCCGGATGGTTCTTTTCCTCTTTGGTCCAGAGGACACGACATCCACAGTTTCCAAAAACAATTTCAAATGTGGACTCGTTTCCACTTTGCATCAGCCCATCTTAAATTAGCTCGGGCCCAGCGAAGCCAGCAGTGTTTCTGGGTGTTGTTGATAAATGCTTTGGCTTTGCATAGTAGAGTTTTAACTTGCACTTAGATGTAGCGACCAACTATAGTTACTGACAGTGGTTTTCTGAAGTGTTCCTGAGCCCATGTGGTGATATTCTTTACACACTGATGCCGCTTTTTTGAAATTGTTTTATTTTAATTATTTTAACTATAGTAACATCTATGGTGTTACGGGTCAATTTCGACCCATATATATTTACTTCAAGAAAAAGGCTAAAAATTATTTTTTTCAGCAACAGAACTTTTATACAAACACAAAATGAAAAGCAAAACAAGTCATAACACAAACATCTCCTGGTCATTCCCTGGCAAGTGTAAGTGGCAGTCAGCTTGTACAGTTTGTCCACGCCTCCTTTGTTTTTGTTATAGTCGAGGATAATTGTGGCCTTTTTGTCACTTCCTGATGCATCTTTGTGAAGAGTAGACATAAGAATCACATTCCGTTTTTTTTTTTGGACAATAAGAGACAACAGTGGTGGTGTCTGTGAAAGCAAACTTTGAGGAAAGCAGAGCCCTGTCCTTCACCTGCAAGATTTCAGCAGGCAGCTCAGATTTATTTTTCTTCACTGTGCCCACCATGGTAAGTTTCTTCCTGAGAAGTTCTTGTCCAAGGTCATAGCTGGTAAAGAAATTGTCACAAGTGATATTGTGACCCTGCAGTCCAGTAGTCATATCAAGGACCACATGTTTTCCTTGGTTTTTCTCAGGGATGCCACTTGCAGCTTTGCCTGTGTAAATCTGTAGATTCCAGGCACAGCTGGTTTTTGCATCACAAGCTGCCCAGATTTGTATGCCCTACTTCCCTGGCTTACTGGGTATGTATTGTCGGAAGGGGCATTTTCCTCGGAAAGGGACAAGACGTTCATCCACTGTCACCTCTGGCCCTTGGTTGAACATCAGTGGAAGGAGCTGCACCCATCTGTCCCAGACATCCCTGATGGGGGCAAGCTTGTCAGATCTGAGGACTCTTGATATCATATGAAAGGTCTGAAGTGACATTGTGGCCCGGAAAATATTTCTGCCTGTCGATGCGTCCCAGAGACTATCAGTGGCCTCATTGCAGGATCTGTACACACCAATATAAGCATCCAGGTATTCCTCATCCATGTCTTTCCACATGTCGCCATGGACTTTTTTTCCTTCAAGTTTTGTCATAGCAATGATGACCCTTTTTAGTGACAATGGCATAAATAGCTCAAAACATGTCTTGATGTCAGTGACTCTCGTCAGAGCAAACCTTGAGATTCCGGGGGTCATTTTGATGACATTTGCAGCAGCTGCCCTGTCTTGTAAATATTGAGGTATGATGTAGATGATGCATATGTCAACACCTTTCTAACACTCTATGATAAACATTGCCCATGGAAAGAACGTAGTAAGAAGCAAAAGAAAAACAACCAACCGTGGATGACAAAAGGACTGAAAAATGCTTGTCACAAAAAAAAACACATTGTATCGAATATTTATAACACAAAGATCTATAGAGGCAGAAAATAAGTATAAGAAATATAAAAACAAGCTAATTGGTATACTACGAACATGTAAGAAGGAATACTACAGTCAATTATTAAACAAGAACAAAAACAACATGAGAGCAACATGGGGCATCCTAAATAGCATCATTAAAAATGGTGCTAAGAAAGATTACCCCCAGTACTTTCTAGATGGACATACAAAAAATGACAATATGAACCAAATAGCTGAACGTTTCAATGATTATTTTGTTAATATCGGAACAAATCTGGATCAAATAATTCCAAATGCAGATGATGGGTCAGTTGAGGACTTGAGTGAGCTCATAGACAGAAATCCCAATTCCATGTTTCTTAAAAGTGTAACAAAAGAAGAAATAATCAAAATTGTAAAAAATTGTAAATACCAGACTTCAACTGACTGTCATGGAATAGATATGGTAACGATAAAAAAGGTATTGAAGACATTTCAGAACCAATGTACCATTTTTAACCGGAAAATTCCCAGACAAAATGAAAATTGCAAAAGTCGTACCAATCTATAAGAATGGAGACGTACACCAGTTTACTAACTACAGACCAGTTTCATTACTTCCACAATTCTCCAAAATCATGGAAAAATTATTCAATAGTCGATTAGATTTATTTATTAACAAAAGTGGGACGCTCGTGGAGAACCAATATGGATTTCGAGCAAATATCTCAACATCAATACCATTAATTAAAATAACAGAGGAAATTACCAATGCAATAGATGGTAAAGAATGTGCGGCAGCAGTATTCATGGACTTAACAAAAGCATTCATGATATTTTAATACAAAAATTAGAACGATATGGCATCAGAGGTTTGGTATTGAACTGGGTAAGAAGCTATTTAACCAAAAAAACAAAAACAAAAAAAAAGAAATAAAAAAATAAAAAAATAAAAAAATAAGCTATTTAACCAACAGGAAGCAATATGTGAAGATGGGTGAAAATATGTCAACACGGCTAGATATATCCTGTGGTGTGCCGCAGGGATCAATACTGGGACCAAAATGGTTTAATCTTTATATAAACGACATTTGTAAAGTTACAAAGGACTTAAAGTTAGTTTTATTTGCAGATGATACAACTGCTTTCTGTTCAGGAGAGAACACACAGAAGATAATACAAATAATAACAGAAGAAATGAACAAATTAAAAAGATGGTTTGACAAAAACAGACTATCTTTGAATCTCAGTAAAACTAAAATAATGCTATTTGGTAATAGTAGGAAAGAGCATCATACGCAAATACAAATAGACGGAGTAGACGTCGAAAGGGTAAAAGAAACCAGATTTTTGGGAGTATTAATAGATGATAAAATGAACTGGAAATCTCATATACAAAACATACAACATAAGGTAGCAAAAAACATTTCAATAATGAATAAAACAAAACACGTCCTGGGCCAAAAATCACTTCATATTCTCTACTGCTCACTCATGTTACCATATCTGACTTATTGTGCAGAAATATGGGGAAATAACTACAAATGTGCGCTACATTCGTTAACCATGTTACAAAAAAGATCAGTTAGAATAATACATAATGTTGGATATAGAGAACATACAAACCCTTTATTTATTAAGTCAAAAATATTCAAGTTTGGTGATTTGGTAAAATTGCAAACAGCTAAAATGATGTACAAAGCAATCTATAACCTGCTACCAAAGAATGTACAACATTTCTTCTCAACTAAAGAGGAGAAATATAACCTTAGAGGAAAAAATAATTTAAAACATTGATATGCACGTACAACACTTTAAACTTTTAGCATAACAGTATGTGGAATTAAATTATGGAATGGATTAAGTAAAGAAGTTAAAAATTGCACTGACATGATCCAGTTTAAGAGGTTGTTTAAATTAATAGTGCTTACAAAGTACAAAGAAGAAGAATTATGAGAAAAACTTCCAACCTTATTGAAAATATTCTTCATCTCAGTATGTTAATAATGACTGAATTAATTAATTACATATTACAAACTGTTGTATATACTAATTCATAGATGTTATTTTATTATATAAAAAGGTCAGTAAATGATTTTATATAATTGTAAATGCTTTGAAGTGGGAAAGGGGTAGGATTAAATAAGCTTTGCTTCTTCCTACTCCTTTTCGGGCATGATGTAAATGAAATGATATGAAATTGTGTGATGTATTATGATGTAAATGTGTTCATGTTCGAAATAAACTAAAAGAAAGAAAGAAAGAAAGAAAGAAAGGTACTGAGCTCCAACAGATCTTACCATTTTTGGACTTCAATCTTTCAGCGGGAGTGGCTTCACCACCGGTGACCTCATCAGACTCATCAGATGTGTCGGTGTCTTCTGGATGATGCTCCACATTGTCTTCCTCCTCAGAAACCTGTTCATCCGTATCACTATGCTGCTCTGTGTCCTCTCCCTCATTTTCACCAAAAATATTTTCCAGAACTTCTCTCACTGTAAATCTTTTTTTCATTTTTGCATGCTGCAAATTGGAGATGTGCACTCTGCAAGTCACCAACTCTATACTGAATTGACCTCACATGTCTGGACATGCCCATCTTTGTTTGTTTTTGTACTGGATAACAAGGTAACATGAGAATCCCCTAAAGCTCACATGATTGGGAGAGGAGCTGGCTGTTAGTGTGTTCAGTTTTCGCTCTAATTATTGCTTTGTAATCTTATTTTTATAACTGGGTCGAATCCGACCCTAACAACACCAAGGTCATAATTTCAACCAGACCATTTTATAATTTAGTAAAAAAAAAAAAGTTTTATTTTGTTGAAATAGAGGTTCCTGACAAGTAAAAAAGCCTTGATACAAAAATTTTTATTTACGTGGTTCTTTTATGCATTTAAAAACTAAAACGGATCGAGACGAAGAATAAACAGTTTATTTTCTGTGCTGTTAATACCCATCTTGACTAACTGGGTTAATAAAAGTGTTTACAGTACAGTTGTCATTCACTTCAATTTCAGTGAATCTCGTTAAAAATTGAATATCTTCATATGTATGCTTTCACCGAGAAATATAACGAGATATATATCGAATATTGAGTTCAAGTAAAAATATATCGAGATACACTTTTTCGTCCATATCGCCCCAGCCCTGTACGAAATGTCCATTTCCATTTATTACAAGTAATAAGAACACGTGAATGCCTGACTTACCCATCAAGGAGGAAATTAGCAAATTTGGCCTCAGATGAAAAAATCTTCTCCGCCTTTAATTGTCTCCATCTTTCAAAGGCATCCCGATACAAATCCTCGTTTTGTTCCTAACATTATCATGAATAAGTTCAGAATTGTAACGACGCCTTTTAGATTTACTAAGGTCTGACATCTTTAGTAACTTTACCAGTGTCAGCAGGCAGACGGAGGTGGCGGTGCGTAACTGGCAACCTGGATGTGACACACTCCCGGACTTTTTTAATTGGTCAAACGGTGTAGGGCGGGGCATCGAAATGAAAACAATAACAAGATTTCGGGGCTGTAAATCTAATTTTGAAATGTGTATATCCCGGCTGAACTACTGTTATCAGTTATAGAGGTATTAGAAAATAACGTTATTTATTAATGCCTTTTGACATATCAGGGCCATTTAATGATGACTTGACATGAAATTATTACATATGGCTCCTTTAACTTACCAATATGACAGAAAAGAAAGTAAGTTCGATTGCCTTCACTGATGCGTCTTCTACTGGGGAGAAAATCATCAAGCTGATTGACTAAAAACTGTTAATGCACACATTTCCATGGCGCAATTGGATTGCGATCGTGGCAGACAATGCCTCGGTAATGCTGGGTAGACACAAAGTCGCCTTTTCATTCATTAAGGTAGAACATGCCGAGTGTTAAATTGCCTGTGTCAGACTGCACATAAAACAGCAGAAAAAGCTGTCAAATGAATGCAAATAGCTGTTAACGAGCTGCACGTAGACCTTGATTACTACCAAGACAAGAGTAACAAGCGTCAGAAACCATTAGGATCTCTTCAGATTTTGTGCGACACTGATTAAAACTATTTTAATGCATTATGCAACCTGATAGTTGTCTCTTGACAGATTTGTTTCACTACAACCGGTATTCAACAAGGAAAAAAATTCTCAGCTATGCAAATATAAAAAAGCTTGTTGTGAAAAATGAGTTGGAATTTCACAAGAAAAAAGTCACAATTTCACAAGAAAAACTTTGAATTTTGGCAGTACTATAATAAAAGTTATACATTTACTCAATGCAAGTCAAAATTTTCAAAGAAAAACTGAACATTTGTGCAATTTTTGTCAGGAAGTGGTGGTGACAAACCCCAAGATGCAGAGATGGCAGGTTTGGTGCAGGAAAACATGGTTTTAATGTCCAAAAGATGCAGGTAAAACACGAACCAGGAGGCAGGAAACAGCAAACAGGAACAGGAATCAGGAACCAGGGAATAGCTCACAGCATACAAGAAACAGGGAGAACTGGAGACAGCAAGCAGTCAACAGCATACAACAAACAATACTCCAGCACTGACTGGAGGGCAAGGCAGGTATAAATAGCGGCCGACTGATTGACACCAGGTGAGGCCAGGTGCGAATCAGCCGCAGCTGAGGGGAGACAACGCTAAGGGAGGCAAGCAGGAAACTGAACAAAAATAAGAGCGCTGACAGGAAATAAAACACAAACAGAGGGAAAACTAAAACATAACCAAATTGTCAGTGACAAGCCTGACAATATTATGATAAAAGTTGGAATTATACTCAAAACCAGTCGCAATTTTACAAGAAAAGCTTAAAATGTTGTCAATGTTATGAAAAGAGTCGTCATTTTACTTGACAAAAGTCACAATTTTAGCAGAAATCTTTAACATTTTGGCAATATTATAATAGCAATTGGAATTTTACTTGGCAAAATTATGACAAGTCATAATTTAACTCAAAAAATGTCACTATTTTACAAGAACAACAAAAAAATTGGCAATATTGTGATAAGTCAGAATTGTATATGACAAATATCACAATTTTGCATTAAAAAGCAATCATTTTACATACAAAAAAGTAATAATTTTACAAGAAAATATTGCAATATTACAGAACAGAAAGAATATGAGAAATTGTTCCTAATTTTATAAGAAAAAAGTCGACACATTGTGAGAACACGACTGCTTTTAGTAAAATGTTTAATCTTCATTATTTACTTCAAATTATTACAGTGTGTCTCTATAGACAGTACATATTTATTATTTTTTTTAAATTAATTTTGGCCAAAGAGGGCACATTTCAATGTCTTACACACACTTGTTATTTCATATGTTGACCAGAGGGGGAGCACTTTTAAAACCGAGACACAGTCAATTTGAAAAATCCCTCCTTTTCGGGACCACCCTAATTTTGATAGATTTCACTACCAGGGGTGCAAATGAGACATTCTCTATTAGATGCAATGGTTTTCTGTATTAGTACCATGATTTCAGTCCTAACTTGTTCACCGGTCCTCATATGGAAGGTACTTTTCCTTGTTGATGTCTCAAAAAGGGCAGAAATATAAGAACACACACAATGTAGGTTACTTGTAGCTCAGCCTAGCTTCTGCAGCTATTTTTCCCAGTGTCAATGTTTACTTCAGTGTTCAGGTTGATATCGGTGCTCCTGTTTCTAGTAGAAGTGAAGCTGTATGGTATGTAAGAGCGGTCCGTGGCGTCCCAGCGCACAACTTCCTGGCAATCCTTGGGGACTTCAATGCAAGGCTTGGACCAGAGGACGCACCCTTCCCTTACCACGACTCTACCAACCGCAACGGCACCTACCTCACTGCCTTCCTCATGGAACACGAGCTACTGGCGGCGAATACCATCTTCCGGAAGAGAACAGGAAAGAGGTGGACCTTCCGAGACCGAGCCTCAGGAACACTACGGCAGCTAGATTACATCCTAGTGAGGAAGAAATGGAGGAACTCCATCCTGAATGCTGAGCCATACAGCACTTTTAGTTCTGTGGGCTCAGACCACCGTGTGGTCTCAATGAGAGTTTGCCTGAGCCTCAGGGTCCCCAAACCAAGTCCCAAGATCCGGTATAACTGGAAAGCTTTCTCAAGTGACCCTGGCCTTCAAACCAGATACGCAGAGTAGATGAGGAGACGATTCCAGCAGCTGGACAGGGGAGCGGAGGCCAGTGGAGAATACAGGAGATTTGTCACTGCAAATGAGGAGGCGACCAGGCTGTGCGTGCCCATGATGGAGAGAGTCAGTACCTCCAGACGATCCAAACACCCAGAGGTCGTAGCAGCACGAGGGATGGTGGAGGAAGCCCGCCTCAACTTTAAGCGGGAACCAACTGTGGAGAGACGTGGCGAGCTGAATGAAGCCAAACAGTTTATTTTCAGATGCTATGATACCATCAAAGGGGAAGAACTGATGGAGAGAGTGCGGAGGGTGCAGGCGGCGCAAGGTGAACAACAGTATGGGGAGGCCTGGAGGGTCATCAATGAGATGACGGGGCGGAAGAGGACCAAGGAGGGACAGGTGGAGGGACACAGCCCGGAGGAGAGGGTGACAACCTGGTCCAGTCACTTCAAAAGGCTGCTGGGAGAAACAGCAGACGCAGCTGAGGAAGAAGAAATACCATCAGTCCTCCCAAACCTGAACATCAACGATGGTCCCTTCACACTCGGAGAGCTCGCCAGGGCAAAAGCCACAGTAAGAGTGGGAAAAAGCGCTGGCCCGGACGGCATACCCCCAGAGGTCGTGAAGAACTGTGATCTTGATGACATCATTCTAGAGTTCTGCAACCTTGCTCTGCTGCACAATCAGCTGCCTGATATGTGGCCTCTATCAAACATCGTACCAGTGCCCAAATCCGGAGACCTCTCGAAGCCAGACAACTACCGAGGCATCAGCCTGACCTGTATCACTGCGAAAGTCTACAACCGCATGATCCTAAACAGGGTCCGGCATGCAATCGACCCTCACCTGAGAGTAAATCAGAACGGCTTTCGAGAAGGACGAACAACTACAGCCCAGATCTTGGCACTTAGGAGATTGATTGAGGAGGTGAGGAAGGACAACCTGACTGCAGTCCTATGCTTCATAGACTTCAAAAAGGCATTTGACTCGATACATCGAGGCACGATGGTGAAGATCTTGAAGGCATACAGTATTCCTCCGAACCTACTCCGAGCAATAGAGTCCATGTACGCAGGAACAAGGGCCAGGGTGGTGACCCCAGATGGCAACAGCGAGGAGTTTGACATCCTGGCTGGAGTTATACAAGGGGATACACTAGCCCCCTTCCTCTTCATCATAGTCCTTGATCATGCGCTCAGGAAGGCAATAAATGGGCGAGAGCAGGAACTTGGCTTCACGCTGACACCAAGGAAGTCGAGTCGACAACCGGCAGTGGTCCTCACAGACCTTGACTATGCGGATGACATCAGTCTGCTCTCCAACAACGTGGAACAAGCACAAGAACTCCTACACAGGGTAGAGCTAGAGTGCGCCAAGGTTGGCCTTAGGCTAAATGCCAAGAAAACTGAGGTCATGACCTACAATGCTCCACCAGAACATCAACCTCTGATGACAGCAGGAGGCACTGTGCTGAAAGAAGTTGAAGACTTCAAATACCTGGGCGGATGGGTCAACTCAACTGAGCAGGATTTAAAAGTGAGGAAGGCACTTGCATGGAGGGCCCTGAACGGCATGACCAGTGTATGGAGCTCCAACCTCCCCCGTCAAATCAAACTCAGCTTCTTCTACGCGACAGTTTAGTCCGTTCTCCTCTATGGCAGCGAATGCTGGACCCTGAAGCCAACCCTGGAGAGGTCTCTGGATGGTTGCTACACCAGGATGCTGCGTGCAGTGCATAACATCAACAAGAGTGCGCACATAACCAACAGAGTCCTCTACAGGGGAATACCAAGGGTGAGCGAGAAGATTGCTGTAAGGAGAATGAGACTAGCAGGGCACTGCCAAAGGCATCAGGAGCTGCCAGCCAGCAAATTGGTACTGTGGGAACGAACACATGGGCATCGGTCAAGAGGACGTCCCACACTAACATACGTTGATGTACTCAAGAAGGATGCAGGAGCTCAGAGTACCAAGGAACTGGCCAAATGTATGGAGAATCGGGATGACTGGAAGCAACGATGGAAGGCTCGTCTGAGGACGACCTAGAGAGATGGTGCTATCTGCATGCCACAACCCTTGTCGCTTGTTTTCTTGAATACATGCTTGAGTTGAATACATGGACACAGCACTACATTTTGTTTGTTTGTTTTTTAGATTTTGGGATGAACTGCCCCTTTTTAGGAAGAGGAAAACCATTTATCCGCACTGTAGGAGTGGCCACAGAGCCATTGTTCAGCCTGAAGAAAATCAATTGTAGGTTGAAAAAGTGTTCCCCCCTGAAAAATGTAATGCCCTCCCTTAAATGTTTTTTGCAGTCCGCCATTTGGATCTCTGCTATAAAGATCGCATTGCCTGCTGGAATGTCTGGCTGTGCACCCCTTCTCTCCCATTCAACTCTCCGACTATAAAATTGTCCTTGCCGGCCTTTGCGAGTCACGCTGGCGTGAAATTGGAGAGACCACTGTTGGTGACCATCTTTTCCTCTGGAGTGGCTCGAATGATGGGACAGGCCTCTATGGTGTAGCCTTAACCATCCCGCTAGACTGAAGGAAGTCTATCATCAGATGGAAGCCAGTCATACTGCTCTCTGCACGTCTCCTACACCAACAAGGGAAAGATGATGTCATTGATGATGTTATTGTCGCTTGTAGCCCCACCGATGTCACGCCAGACCAGGCTAAGGAAACTTTTTACGATTAGCTACGAGATGCCATCGAGTTACCCCCCCTCG
Organism: Entelurus aequoreus; assembly: GCF_033978785.1. NCBI lineage: Eukaryota > Metazoa > Chordata > Actinopteri > Syngnathiformes > Syngnathidae > Entelurus > Entelurus aequoreus. Next base: position 40,991,091 of record NC_084748.1, on the reverse strand, counting down.
CGCGACATTGCCAATGTCTTCACGAATGCCATAAACTTTAGGATCTCATCCTCCCAGCTGTAACAGACCCAGTCTCCATTGATACCACCACCAACGATAACGGCCATCTCAATCTATACACAGCCACCAACTTATGCATCGCCAACACATGGCACATGGTTCTCTTGGAAGCGGATCCATTACTGGACCTGGTACAGGCCCGACGGAAAGACCAAAAAAAAGCTATTGGCCACATCCTCATATCCTGCAGCTGGAAGACATCAGTCACCAACTGCCGTGTCTTCAGAGGTACACAGCTTGATAACACAGACAATAGATTGCTGATAGCTGACCTGCGGCTAAAGCCAATGCCTCCCCGTGTAAAATTAGATTCATTCTGTCTACTAGACCTGGCCATCATCGCTAACAAATTTAGCGCTCTCACTAGCGGAATATCCCAGAACTGGCCCCACTTTAAAAATTAGGTCAAGGAAACCATCGGGAAAACAAGACCTGCCGCCAAGAAGCCCTGGATACCACAAGCCATGTTGGACATTGTCAACAACCAACGATCTACCCGGCTGCGAGGGGATATGGACGTGTATCGGCGCCTCTACAGCCAAAGTTAAATTTAAAGTTAAAGTTAAAGTGAAATAGAAACATTCTTGAGCAATCAGTGACAGCCAATAAGTCCGCTTCGCAAAATGACAACTTTTGGCAGCTTTTCAATCTTTTCCACCAAGATAAAGCAGGCCACCGCCAGTGCTGCTTCCTAGTAAAAAACAGGCTGGCAACGTCATTTTAACAGAAGCCAACTGCCTCAGCTACTGGAAAGAGTACTTCAGCAAGCTCCTTAATCACCCTCTTGTTTCAGAAGACCCCACCCTGACAAGCCACTCCACCACTAACCTGGACTGCTCCCTCCTCTCCGTTTCCTCAGCTGAAGTTAAAGCACCCTCTGTCAAAGCTCAAGATTGGTAAAGGCCCTGGCATATGTACCATCACAACAGAGATGCTGAAGACTAGGGGCGACAAATTAATCCTCTGGCTCACACAAATGATTAACCTTGAATGGGTTACAGAGGCGTTACAGAGGCATCACTCTCCTCTCCATCCCCGGCAAACTCGTTACCCGCATCTACCCACAAACTGAAGGGGACACTGGCCACACCAAGCCGTATACCTTCTCAACCGTTCCACGATCGATCCAGCTCTGCTCTTTGGCTCAAAATAGAAGAGGCTCAGGAGTTCAGAAAGGACCGGCACCTCTTCATTGCCTTAATTTACCGTAAGGCTGGCTGCTTTGGACACAGTGGACAATGGGTCCCTCTGAAGCACCCTGAACTCCCTTGGATCAACCAAAATCAACGCACTCTTTAGGCAGCTGTACCAGGGTGCTGAAAGCTGAGTACAAGTGAATGTTTGGGACAACGAGTGGTTCCCCATAAACAGCGGGGTAAGGCAGGGCTCTTTAATTGACCACCTACTGTCAAGAGTATGCGAATGGCTCTCTGGGATGCCAGCCGGTGACAACACTCTCAAGGACCTTGAATACGCAAATGACATCACTCTGTTCAGTGAGACTGACGACCAGCTCCGCAAAGCTCAGCATATTCTACGAGGAGTCCAAAAAGATGCATACAGTTACAATATGGTACATGATACATCACATAATTGCCACCTACTCAGTGGCCTAGTGGTTAGAGTGTCCGCCCTGAAATCGGTAGGTTGTGAGTTCAAACCCCGGCCGAGTCATTCCAAAGACTATAAAAATGGGGCACCCATTACCTCCCTGCTTGGCACTCAGCATCAAGGTTTGGAATAGGGGGTTAAATCACCAAAAATTATTCCCGGGCGCGGCACCGCTGCTGCCCACTGCTCCCCTCACCTCCCAGGGGGTGAACAAGGGGATGGGTCAAATGCAGAGGACAAATGTCACAACACCTAGTGTGTGTGTGTACTTTAACTTATAATTAGCAGTTTCTCATTACAACAGGTCCAAAAAAAAGAGTAGGAAAAAGCAGGTCTTGTTTCATCCTACCCATTTCATAGCAATTACTAACAATTTGTTCATTTCCTGTTCTCAATTTGTACACAATTTTAATCAGTAATAATAACTTGTTAAATAAATTGTAATTCACAATGCAATGAAAAAGATGATCTAATTTTTAAATAACGTTTATAATATCTATCAGGACTCTTCTTCACATTGTGAATCTTGTACATTGTAAACACTTTGAGTTTAAATAGTTTCTTAAACTGGATCACATTGGTACTTTGTTTGACTTCTTTGCTTAATCTCTTCCATAATTTAGTTCCACATACTGATATGGTAAAGGTCTTAAGTGTTGTACATGTACATCGTTCAAGACCAGTAATGAAATACAAATCTAATTTGTTAATTAAGATATTATAATTAATTGTGTCAAATGCTTTTGTGAGATTCATAAACACTGCAGCTGTACACTGTTTACCATCTAATGCAATGGTATAAATCAATGGTGGCTGCTGGTCTTTCAAGTAGGGGATGCTCATTTTCAGCCAACCTCTTAGCACAAATAAAGTCTCCAAACACAGAGAAAATATATAAAGATGCCAGATTTTACAAAGAAAATGTCACTTCCAGAATTTAAAAATTCTCCATATCAACAGGATTAAAATAAGTAAAATGTCACGTCGGGGTCGCATGTTTATGCGGGGTCGTTCTCCCAAGAAGCGTGAAGGTAGGATATGATTTATTCCTCATTAATCATAGCACAAAACAAAGACAGGATACAAACAAAAAGGATGCGTGCCGATCGCACGCGGAAGCCAAGGTAAAACTTAGCACAGGAATCATAAACTCGGAAACAGGAATAGCCAAACGTAACAGTTGCATACAGCAGTGGGAGTGTGGCTCACAACGTGAATAAATAGCTCTCTGATTAGTGCCCGGCAGCAGGTGAGCGTGCCGAACACTAATCAGAGGCAGGTGAACCCAATTAGCACCCATGGTAACCAAAACAAACCCAGGGGTGCACCAAAGAGGAACTAAGGGAGTCCAAAACTAAACAGAACATGACTAAACACGGATCATGACATAAAAGACGAAAATATTAAATGTTATTATAAATGTGCCTATAATAACTACATTACATATATACTTACAACATGTAAATAAAACCTTAATGGAGGTGTTTGGATGTTTTTTTAAGTCTTTGTTGGCAGAATAGAACGATTTCTCTATAGGCCCTGTTGTAGGCAGGCTTTTGATTGCATATATTCACAATTTAAAATGTTTAAAAAAAACATAGACTTATGTGTTCTTGTCTTGCATACAGATTGTGAATGATAGGCAAAATTCCCCCCCAAAAAGGCAGTTCGTCTTTAATGATATTAAAAAATGGATGTCCAGAAACTTTTTGCATCATAATGCAAAGAAAGCAGAAATGTTGATTATCGGTGCTGCTGGACTCATGCACTTGTTTAAGGATGCTACAATGACATTTGATTATAAAACAATCGTACACATTGACTTAGTGAAAAATCTTGGTTGGATTTTCAACCCAACTCTCTTCTTTAAGTCACACATTAAAGGCCTACTGAAATGATTGTTTTAATTTAAACGGGGATAGCTGATCCATTCTATGTGTCATACTTGATCATTTCCCGATATTGCCATATTTTTGCTGAAAGGATTTAGTATAGAACAACGACGATAAAGTTCGCAACTTTTGGTCTCTGATAAAAAAAAGCCTTGCCCCTACCGGAAGTAGCGTGACGTAGTCAGTTGTTCGCTTCCTCATATTTTCCTATTGTTTTCAACGCAGCTAGAGCGATTCGGACCGAGAAAGCGACGATTACCCCATTAATTTGAGCGAGGATGAAAGATTTGTGGATGAGGAACGTTAGAGTGACAGACTAGAATGCAGTGCAAAACATATCTTTTTTCGCTTTGACCGTAACTTAGGTACAAGCTGGCTCATTGGATTCCACACTCTCTCCTTTTTCTATTGTGGATCACGGATTTGTATTTTAAACCACCTCGGATACTATATCCTCTTGAAAATGAGAGTCGAGAACGCGAAATGGACATTCACAGTGACTTTTATCTCCACGACAATACATCGGCGAAGCTCTTTAGCTACTGAGCTAACGTGATAGCATCTGGCTCAATTGCAGATAGAAACAAAATAAATAAATCCCTAAATAAACAGAAGATCAACAATACTATTAAACCATGTACATGTAAGTACACGGTTAATAATTCTCAGCCTGGCAAAGCTTAACAATGCTGTTGCTAACGACGCTGAAGCTAACTTAGCAACCGGACCTCACAGAGCTATGATAAAACATTAGCGCTTCACCTACGCCAGCCAGCCCTCATCTGCTCATCAACACCCGTGTTCACCTGCGTTCCAGCGATCGACGGCGCGACTTCACCCGATCACAGATGCGGTTGGCGGCTAGCGTTGGCTAGCGCGTCTGCTATTCAAGTAAGTCCTCCTTGTTGTGTTGCTACAGCCAGGCGCTAATACACCGATCCCACCTACAACTTTCTTCTTTGCAGGCACCATTGTTCATTAAACAAATTGCAAAAGATTCAGCAACACAGATGTCCAGAATACTGTGGAATTTTGAGATGAAAACAGAGCTTTTTGTATTGTCTTCAATGGGCTACCGATACTCCTGTTTCACTGGCTATGTCACGCGCATACGTCATCATCCAAAGGCGTTTTCAACTGGAAGTTTAGCGGTGAATTTTAAATTGCACTTTATAAGTTAACCCGGCCGTATTGGCATGTGTTGCAATGTTAAGATTTCATCATTGATATATAAACTATCAGACTGCGTGGTCGGTAGTAGTGGGTTTCAGTAGGCCTTTAAGAGTGTTACTAACAGAGCCTTCTTTCATCTGCATAATATCTCTAAAATCGATCCCATTTTGTCCACCAGTGACGCAGAGATCATGTTACATACGGCTTGTCTTGATTGTTTTCAGGTGTCCCCGTGTCCAGAATTAAAGATTACAGTTGGTACAAAATGACTTTTAGTTAGAACAAGAAAGTTTTATCACATTATGGTTATACAGGCCCACCTGCACTGGCTCCCGGTACATTTAAGATGTGACTTTAAGGTTTTATTACTGACATACAAACGACTAAACAGTTTAGGACCATCTTATCTTGCTGATTGTTTTTTACCCTACATTGTGTCCAGCACCAGCTTAATGCTGATTCCCAGAGCCCCGAAAAAGTCTGCAGCCCCTAGAGCATTTTCTTTTCAGGCTCCAGTACTGTGAAATGCCCTACCAGCAACAGTTAGAATGCAACCTTGGTAGAAACATTTATGTCCCACCTTAAAGGCCTACTGAAACCCACTGCTACCAACCACGCAGTCTGATAGTTTATATATCAATGATGAAATCTTAACATTGCAACACATGCCAATACGGCCGGGTTAACTTATAAAGTGCAATTTCAAAATTCCCGCCACACTTCCGGTTGAAAAACTCCTTTGGATATGATTTATGCGCGTGACGTCACAAAAGCAACGGAAGTGGTTGGACCCCATCGGACCCGATAGAAAAGCCTCTTGTTTTCTTCGACAACATTCCACAGTATTCTGGACATCTGTGTTGGTGAATCTTTTGCAATTTGTTTAATGAACAATGGAGACTGCAAAGAAGAACGTTGTAGGTGGGATCGATCGGTGTCTTAGCGGCTAAGTACAATACTGTAATATCTGTGATATTTGCATTAGTGTACTGTGTCTTTAAGGGTTTGGGGAACGTGCATGCGCGAGTGAGTTGGCGGAGAACTTGAGTGTGTGTGAGCGTGAGTTTTGGCTAACAGCAGCTCGTGTATGTGTGTGCGTTACTTTTTGAACTACAACCAGTTACCGCTTGTTAATAAAGCGATTGAGCAGTGCATCCTCGTCTGTGTGACTCCTTCTCCACTGCGGGGCATTACAATACTTACAGCAACACAACAAGGACTACTTACCCTGAAAGCAGAGCCTAGCCGATGCTTGCCGCCAAACCCACGGATGAAGTCCTTCGTCGCGCCGTTGATCGCTGGAATGCAGGTGAGCACGGCGGATGATGGGAAGATGAGGGCTGGCTGGCGTAGGTGGAGCGCTAATGTTTTATCATAGTTCTGTGAGGTCCGGTTGCTAAGTTGCTAAATTAGCCTTAGCGTCGTTAGCAACAGTATTTTTAAGCCTTACTAGGCTGAGAATTTTTAACCGTGTAGTTACATGTACATGGTTTAATAGTATTTTTGGTCTTCTGTCTATCCTTCCAGTCAGGGGTTTATTTATTTTGTTTCTATCTTCATTTGAGAACGACGCTATCACTTTAGCTCAGTAGCTAAGTGTGTCACCGATGTATTGTCTTGGAGATAAAAGTTACTTTAAACGTCCATTTCTCCTGCTTGACTCTCATTTTCAAGAGGATATAGTATCCGAGGTGGTTTAAAATACAAATCCGTGATCCACAATAGAAAAAGGAGAGAGTACATAGTTCTGTGAGGTCCGGTTGCTAAGTTGCTAAATTAGCCTTAGCGTCGTTAGCAACAGCATAGTTAAGCCTTACCAGGCTTAGAATTTTTAACCGTGTAGTTACATGTACATGGTTTAATATTATTGTTGGTCTTCTGTCTATCCTTCCAGTCAGGGGTTTATTTATTTTGTTTCTATCTTCATTTGAGAACGATGCTATCACGTTAGCTCAGTAGCTAAGTGTGTCACCGATGTATTGTCTTGGAGATAAAAGTCACTTTAAATGTCCATGTCGCGTGCTCGACTCTCATTTTCAAGAGGATATAGTATCCGAGGTGGTTTAAAATACAAATCCGTGATCCACAATAGAAAAAGGAGAGTGTGGAATCCAATGAACCAGCTTGTACCCAAGTTACGGTCAGAGCGAAAAAAGATACGTCCATCACCGCCTCTCAAGTCCTTCACTGTAACGTTCCTCATCTACGAATCTTTCATCCTCGCTCAAATTAATGGGGTAATCGTCACTTTCTCGGTCTGAATCTCTCTCGCTCCATCGTAAACAATGGGGAATTGTGAGGAATACTAGCTCCTGTGACGTCACGCTACTTCCGGTACAGGCACGGCTTTTTTTTATCAGCGAGCAAAAGTTGCGAACTTTATCGTCGATTTTCTCTACTAAATCCTTTCAGCAAAAATATGGCAATATCGCGAAATGATCAAGTATGACACATAGAATGGATCTGCTATTCCCGTTTAAATTAAAAAAAATCATTTCAGTAGGCCTTTAAAACGCATCTATAAACGCTAGCTTTGAGACTTAGACAAGTTGACCTGCCGCTTCTCTTTCCCCCCCGCCCCCCGCCCCCTCTTCTGCATGAAGAGGATACCAGGTGGCCACGGATAATCCCTGGAGGAGAGGTACCACTCTGGAGGATATGCTGGCTGTCCAAAGTCGGGACCCGGGATGGACCACTCGTCTGTGCATCGGTTGGGGACGTCTCTGCACTGCTGACCTGTCTCCGCTCTGGATGGTCTCCGGCTGGCCCCACTATGGACTAGACTCTCACTATTATGTTAGATCCACTATGAACTGGACTCTCACAATATTATGTTAGATCCACTCGACGTCCATTGCACCGGTCGCCCAGGGGGGTCCCCACATCTGCGATCCTCTCCAAGGTTTCTCATTGTCCCATTGGGTTGAGTTTTTTGTTGCCCTGATGTGGGATCTGAGCCGAGGATGTCATTGTGGCTTGTGCAGCCCTTTAAGACACTCGTGATTTAGGGCTATATACATAAACATTGATTGATTGATGCTGGCTTTTCTAAGTCGTGACCCGAGGTGGGCCACTCTTCTATGACATGAATGAAGACCTCCTACGACCATATGCTTTCCCCCAATGGACTGGACTCTCATATTATCATGCGGCCCCTTCCCAAGGTTTCTTCTTTTTCCCCTTGCCCAAGTGTGGGTTCAGATCAAGGGATGTCATTGTGGTTTGTGCAGCCCTTTGAGGCACTTGTGATTAAGAGCTTTATAAATAAATGGTTATGGTGGCCCCATTAAGATACAGTAATCACTACTTTTGTTGGCAAAGATTTCATCGGCGGTCACTCGAAGTGAGTATGATGTCCTCCTGGTAGGGGGGTATCCCCCTATGGAGGATGCCTGTGCGTGACTTTGTTTAACGTGGGGAGACTGGTGCACAGACAGTCACCACACGATCCTTGACAGATCCGGGTCAGGGTCCAGTGGCATGGAGTCCAAGACGACTGGGGACCCTTTTGTGCTCCAGCCTTCATCCGCCATCCCAGTTGAGGTTTTCACCGTATCCCTGGCTAGGGGGCAGTCAGGTACTAGGCCTTTGCCAAGGGCCATCTGGGGTAACAGTAGTAAAGGGGTTAACCTCCTAGTGCCCCAAGACCCCATAGAGGAGCCCCCACTGCCGGATACACTTTAACGTCATGCCCAGGACGTTGGCAAGATTTATCCCCATACTCACTGGCTTCAAGCGACTCGTTCAGGTGCTAGAACCACACATTATAATCATGCAACATAAACACCTGTCTGAAACTGTTATTTCTATGTATTATATTTGTAAGATGACCGCTAATGTTGTGCAAACTCACTTACAATCAGCGTTCGTGATAACAGCGTTATATAATAACGCCGTTAGTAACGCCGTTACTTTTACTAGTAAGGAGTAATCGAAGCAATGACTTTTAGGTCCTTTACAACAGTGGTCCCCAACCTTTTTGTAACTGCGGACCGGTCAACGCTTGAAAATTTGTCCCACGGAAAAATCTGAACTTTTAATTTTCAGTAAGAGTTTTATTTCATGGGAATTACAACAACACAAGCACATTCAAAATGTAATTAAACAAGTTGTCTAGAAATGTGTTATTGTGTATACTTAAGTTTCTGGTTATTGTTTTTGTCACGGTTGGTAAAACTGGTGAACCCAAATGCAGAAAAGACAAGCAGAAGTAAAGTTCAAGGGTTATAATTAATAAAACCAGAGGGAAAGGAGGGAGCTCATAGTCCTTGGCTTGGCAGTCCAGGAGAGCACACAGAGGCTAGCAGGCTGTGGCAAGCAGGCTGAGGCTAGCAGGCTGAGGCTAGCAGGCTTTGGCTAGCAGGTTGTGGCTAGCAGGCTGAGGCTAGCAGGCTGAGGCTAGCAGGCTTTGGCTAGCAGGTTGTGGCTAGCAGGCTGTGGCTAGCAGGCTGAGGCTAGCAGGCTGTGGCTAGCAGGCTGTGGCTAGCAGGCTGAGGCTAGCAGGCTGAGCAGGCACACACGGCAGGTACGGAACTGAAGGCAGAGGGAAAAAACAGAAGGCTGACATTATAGGCCATTGGTTCCTTGTTTTATTTTTGCAAAAAATACATATCTATTTTTATATTGCTCTTTTTACCTTTGGTATGAACAATATTACGGAAACTCCTAGTTATTGTTATTTTGTTTTTTGTTGTTGCTATTTTTGTTTTACAAAATGTTATTTTGATCATGTCATACTGCATTGTAATATTTTGTTTTGTGATTGTGTGATGTTTTTTGCCTGGACCCCAGAAATAATAGTCTCCACTGCGGTGAAGATTAACGGGGATCCTTAATAAACTAAACTAAACCGGCTTAAAACATTTCCAGGTACGTAAATATAATATCGTAACATTGTCAAAGTATCAGATCAGCTCTAAAAATGCTAATCGGGTCATGCTTAAAGCACTTTTTATGATGTCTTAATGTCTCTGACACCTGAGGTGAAACGTCTGTCATTGCTTTGTGGAAAGTACTTCAAATGTTGATTCTTTCTGTCTTGCCTCTGGTGAGGGCGGTCACATTTTTTTCCCCTCCCGTCTTCTCCTTGCTTTCTCTCTTTGTCTTGTCTTGTTTAAACTTTTTTTGAAGCCTCTTTCTTTGCGCTGTCCTCCAAATCTAAACATCAGACATTGAATGGATTAGCTGGACTCTCGACTCAATTGACAAAATAATTTTGACGAGGAAAAGAGGTTCAGGGGAGCCTGGCTGCCCTGATGGAACCATTGCTGCGGGGTACGTGAGAGATTCCTGGGACAAATGGAGAACCATGTGCCTCTCAGTCTTTTCCATCGTGGACGTGGAAGACATCTACCTATTTGGAACCATGATCGCGGGGCACCTGCTGATTGGGCTGGGCATTGCTCTGGTGCATCGTCAAATTGGTAAGACGATGGCAGCCACTCAAGGAGCCCAAAGGCTGTTCAACGCAATGGAAGGATTGGGTCGGGCTGTGGGAACACAGTCTGGGGCGATTTCTGACCTGAATCGCAAGATGGATCACATCATGGAGAAGCTTGTTGAAAGGGAAAAATTGGATATGAGAGCCAACATGGACGAATAGAACCGACAAGCTATTGTAATGTCTGCTCGCGGAAAAACAAAAATCTTTATCTACGATTTGACTCCCTCGAATGGCCATGACGCTGCAACAACAGGAGCAGCATGTTCTGTAAACATCTCCAAGGACTCTCAAAGATGGACGCTTTTGACTTTCCTCCCTCCTCAACGACACCTGGAAGTCGAACTTTGCTTGCATTGCATGCAAAACGGCCCCGGGCCTATGGACACAACACCACTACACCCCAAGACAATGGGCATATATACAAACACACAACCAACCCCCACCCAACGCCTTCACCACCGCTTGATTCCCTCTGTTGCGAGTTGTTGTGATTATGAAGTGAATTATATTTATATAGCGCTTTTCTCTAGTGACTCAAAGCGCTTTACATAGTGAAAACCCAATATCTAAGTTACATTTAAACCAGTGTGGGTGGCACTGGGAGCAGGTGGGTAAAGTGTCTTGCCCAAGGACACAACGGCAGTGACTAGGATGGCGGAAGCGGGGATCGAACCTGCAACCCTCAGGTTGATGGCACGGCCACTCTACCAACCGAGCTATACCGCCCTATTATATGTAACTTGTTTATGTGTGCTATGGCAAATGAAGTTTTTTCCCTTGGACTCAATCTGGACCCCCTTCCCAAGGGTCCAGCCTTTGACTGATATTTTTTAATCTCCCCCCCCTTTCCCAATATCACCCTTTCCCACCTTTTTTAAGGAGCGCCATAAGTGGCTGATCTGTTGGCGGTCCTGTTCTTGTCTCCCTGTAACGTATGTCCATACTTGCCAACCTTGAGACCTCCGATTCCGGGGGGTTGGGGGTGGGGGGTGGGGGCGTTGTTGGGGGCGTGGTTAAAAGGGGAGGAGTATATTTACAGTTAGAATTCACCAACTCGAGTATTTCATACATATTTCATATATATATATATATATATATATATATATATATATATATATATATATATATATATATATATATATATATATATATATATATATATATATATATATATATATATATAAATATATATATATATATTTTATTATACATATAAATAAAATAAATACTTGAATTTCAGTGTTCCGGAGGCTATCCAGTAGATGGCAGTATTCTCCTGTTTAAGAGTGTCACAACATTGTTGTTTACGGCAGACAAACTGCTTTACGGTAGACGAAAACGTGACTGCTGTTGTTGTGTGTTGTTACCGCGCTGGGAGGACGTTAATGAAACTGCCTAACAATAAACCCACATAAAAAACCAAGAACTCGCCCTCGATCATTCTACAGTTATAATGTGATTGGGCAGGCACGCTGTTTATATCGTGGGAAAGCGGACGTGAAAACAGACTGTCGCCGCTGTCCCCACTCAGGTCCGAATGGCGCTGGAGGGGGCGTGGCCTCCAGCTCCGGCTGAATTCCGGGAGAATTCCGGGAGATTTTCGGGAGAGGCGCTGAATTCCGGGAGTCTCCCGGAAAATCCGGGAGGGTTGGCAAGTATGCGTATGTCGGCTCTTAGTGGGACTGTGCCGGAAATGTAATTTCAGTTCTTATATGTCTTGTACATGTTAAAGAATGGACAATAATAAAGCATCCTGAATCCATCCTGTCTTATGCATAAAACAGCCATGCAACACAAAACATACACAACCGTCATTTTCATACTGATATGATTGAACATTTGCAATGTCTGCCGGGTTACTCCCTGATGGACATTTTGTTGACAGTCAATTTGACAGACAAGGACGGAACGCACGAGCAACACGCCCGTTACCTCCCCAAACAGACCCTGCCTCTCATTCTTTTTCACTACGGCCCTTATTCGGTTCCTCATCAACGCACACATCCTGCTTTTTTATCACTTTATTTTTCCCTCATACCCGTTGATGTGTATTACACGCCAATGCATCTCAGTGCTTGCGCTCTTTCCTCGCCTTCCCCTATGTGCCGCTAGGCACTGCCTTATTCCTCCTCTGGGAATGGTGCAACTCCCTGCCAATTCTCCCCACTCGTTCTTCTCCCCTGAAGCGCCTGGTGCAGGGTCCCTCCTCCTGTATCATCTGACTGACCGTGTTTCCCGATCACGTCCTCACTTTTACATAGAAGGTGTGTGAGGCTGAGCTTTTTCATATGTTACATTTCAATAAGGGTGACATCATTAGAATGCATTCAATATTGCATGTGTGGTCATAGAAAACAAAAAAAAAGGCAATGAAGTGAAATAGGTTTATCCTACAGTATGCCACTGTTTCTTTTGAAAAAAAAAAGCAGACGGTTTTATCATAACATGCACGCAAAACATTTGTTTATGTGTGCATATTTATTTTAACGATACTTTTTTAAAATTGGAAAATGTAAAAAAAATATTGGGACGCATTGAACACGGCAACATTACGGTGATATACCTCATAGAACATATTCCACACATTTTTAAAGATAATTTTAAATAATATCTGTGACAGTATGTTTCATTTTTATGGAACGTGTATTCCTTATTTAAATATACACTATATTGCCAAAAGTATTTGGCCACCCATCCAAATGATCAGAATCAGGTGTCCTAATCATTGGACCCGGCCACAGGTGTATGAAATGAAGCACTTAGGACATGGAAACTGTTTCTACAAACATTTGTGAAAGAATGGGCCTCAGGAGCTCAGTGATTTCCAGCGTGGAACTGTCATAGGATGCCACCTGTGCAACAAATCCAGCCGTGAAATTTCCCCGCTCCTAAATATTCCAAAGTAAACTGTCGGTTTTATTATAAGAAAATGGAAGAGTTTGGGAACAACGGCTCCTCTTGACAACATTGGTGCAGTTCAGCTAAAATTGTTAGTTTTCTCACATGGACTTGTTTCTTCAGCATTGTCCACATGTTCTCAATGGGGTTTAAGTCAGAACTTTGGGAAGGCCATTCTAAAACCTTAATTCTAGCCTGATTTAGCCATTCCTTTACCACTTTTAACATGTGTTTGGGGTCATTGTCCTGTTGGAACACCCAACCTCCTGGCTGATGATTTTAGGTTGTCCTGAAGAATTTGGAGGTAATCCTCCTTTTCCATTGTCCCATTTACTCTGTAAAGCACCAGTTCCATTGGCAGCAAAACATGCCCAGAGCATGATACTGCCACCACTATGCTTCACGGTAGGATAGGTGTTCCTGGGATTAAAGGCCTCACCTTTTCTCCTCCAAACATATTGCTGGGTATTGTGGCCAAACAGGTCAATTTTGGTTTCATCTGACCACAGAACTTTCCTCCAGAAAGTCTTATATTTGTCCATGTAATCAGCAGCAAACTTTAGACAAGCCTTAAGGTGTCGCTTCTGGAGCAAGGGCTTCTTACTTGCATGGTAGCCTCTCAATCCATGACGATGCGAAACACGCTTGACTGTGGACACTGACACCTGTGTTCCAGCAGCTTCCAATTCATTGCAGACCTGCTTTTTGGTAGTTCTCGGTTGATCATCTCTTGATCATCCTGACCAATTTTCTCTCAGCAGCAGGTGATAGCTTGCATTTTCTTCCTGATCGTGGCAGTGACAAAACTGTGCCATGCACTTTATACTTACGAACAATTTTCTTTTTCTGTCTTGCCTCTGGTGAGGGCGGTCACATTTTTCTCCGCTCCCTCCTTCCCTGCTTGCTCTCTTCGTTTTTGTCTTGTCTGAACTTTTTTATAGCCTCTTCTTTGCGCTGTCCTCAAATCTAAACATCAAACATGGATATGATCAGCTGGACTCTCGACGCAATTGACAAAGTCTTTTCGACAAGGAAAAGAGGTTCGGGGTAGCCTGGCTGCCCTGATGGAACCATTGCTGCGGGGTACGTGAGAGACTCCTGGGATAAATGGAGAATCATGTGCCTCTCAGTCCTTTCCATCGAGGACGTGGAAGACATCTACCTATTCGGAACCGTGTGGCGATTTCTGAACTGAATCACAAGATGGATCACATCATGGAGAAGGAGAATTTAATTGAATTTGAGAGAAACCAGCATGGACAAATAGAGCAGGCAAGTCATTGTTTTTGACTGCTCGAGGAAAACAACATCCTAATCTACGACTTGACTCCCTAGAATGGCCTTTACGCTATCAGGAACAGGCTGTTCTGAAAAACACCCCCGAGGACACCTCAACGATGGACCCTTTTGACCTCCCTTTTTCTCAACAACACCTGGTGTCGAACTTTGAGATCGGCCCCAGTCCACAAAAACATTTCAACATCACACCCAAGTTAGTTGGGCCTACATGCACGCACCCGCCCCTTCCTCAACCAACGCCTTCATTACTGCTTAATTCCGGGGTTATGGACGGCTAGTAGCGCTTTATAGCAGCAGGCCGGCCTCCAGGGCCCCAAATCCCCCCACCCCTCTGTTGCGAGTTGTTGTGATTATATGTAACATGTTTATGTGTGCTATGCTATGTGAGGTTTTTTCCCTTGGACTCAGTTTGGACCCCCTTCCGAGGGTCCAGCCTTAGACTGATATTTTTTACTCTTCCCCCCTTTCCCAATATCACCTTTTTCCCACCTTTTTTAAGGAGCGCCGTAAGTGGCTGATCCGTTGGCGGTCCCGTCTTGTCTCCCTGTAACGTATGTCTGCTCTTAGTGGGACTGTGCCGACAATGACATTTCAGTTCTTATGTGTCTTGTACATGTTAAAGAATGGACAATAATAAAGCATCTTGAATCTTGAATCTTGAATTGTCTGCACAGTTGTTCTTGGGACCTTAAGCTGCTTTGCAATGGCTCCAAGTGACTTTCTTGACTTGTTCAAGTCAATGATTCGTTTTTTCAGATCTGCTGCTGAGTTCCTTTGACTTTCCCATTGTCGCATTTGTAACCGGGTCTAAAGACTGCATCACATGAGCCCTATTTAAGTGGGCTCAGATAAGTCGACAGGTGTCGTCAATCATAATCACTCACATGAAGTTAAGAGGCCATGCCATGAAGTTAATTTGATTTGATTGTAACTTTTCTACATCACCAAAGTTGATCATGTATGTTGCTGTATGTATACTTTTGACCCAGCAGATTTGGTCACATTTTCAGTAGACCCATAATAAATTCATAAAAGAACCAAACTTCATGAACGTTTTTTGTGACCAACAAGTATGTGCTCCAATCAATCTATCACAAGAAAATAAGAGTTGTAGAAAGTATTGGAAACTCGAGACATCCATGACCTTATGTCCTTAACAAGTGTATGTAAACTTTTGACCATGACTGTATGTTACACAAAGAACAAGCACCAAATCATAAGGTTTGGCATGAGCTTTCCCGCAGTTTCGGTTGCTCTGAAAGGTGGGTTTTGTTTTATTTTTTTTAAAAGTGGGCCATTTGCGACATCACAGGTTGACGGATGTACATTTGTGGTCATTCTCGGGTATGTTGTGTCATCAAACCTTCTCCCCTTCTGCTGAGCCAACACAGTTGACACAGGATATTTGTTATTGTTGTCCTCCCGCCTGCTCTGATCTCTGTAAAATAAATATGTCTGTTTATTTGTCCACTACATTGTACAACTGTTTTGTCAAGATAGGCCACTACGAAATTGGATTAGCCGCTAAACTCCGCCTTAGCTTGCGGAAACACATGATAAGGTAGGATGAAGTATTGTATTAATGTAATCGTGGCATGCACATAATAACACCAATGTGCGACATACAGTGAAATAAATGCTGGTAAAAACAGCTTTTTTTTTATTGCAGCCCTGTATCGATCGGAGAGTAGGCAGGTGTACATAATGTCTGCCACAAGCTTTGTGTGGCCCTAAACAAGATTTTGCTGGTAGCCCCATTTTGGCCTTTAGTATTATTTATTTATGATCATTATTAAACTCCTGAAGGGCCACCACCCCACCCTAAATCTAGCATCCCCACCCTACGTAAACACACTCAGTATGTTTACCTGTACTAAAAATCGAGTTATTGATTTAATTTGGTTGAAACTAGCTTTTTAAAACACATGTACACAATCTTAAGCTTTTTGCATGCATTTTTTTTTTACATGGAAAACACTTTAATATGGTTTTTGACTTTTTAAAGATGGGATTAAAATATCTAGATTCTAGTTGTACATCTGTCTTTGAAAACCCCGCCTCTGTTTCCAGCATTAATCAAGGTTCCTTGAATGCACCACAGTTATGTATTTTATTTTTACCTTTCTTATATCACTGCGTGCGTGTGTGAATATTGTGGAGAATGCATATATGTTTAAGAGTTATTTCTTTATTCATAGTCATGTTTAAAGCAGCTAGTGTTTTTCCATTTGTACTCTTTCTATTTTTTTCATTTTATGTCCGCAAGTAAACTGTGTGTGTTACCTTGAAGGTTTGGAATGTATGAGTTGGAGGACTCCCTTATATCTTATCGGTATTAGAACAATGAGGCTGTATTCCTTTCTGGACAGGGTGGGGGCTTTCTTCGTATGCATGCAAGGAGTTGTCTCTTCCGTTTGAATGTTAGACCATCCCGAGATGACGGTATGACTGCATTGATGTGGGCTGGTCTCCTAAAGCTTTAGTAAAACTTGATAATATTCCTATTCTGTCTTGATGGTCCTTCTTACTCTGCATATATGTCATCTGAACGAACTTGGGATTGACCAGTGACTTTAATTCCCTGAGAGGTAGACTGGTCAGACGCAACAATACGCGTGTGAATGCATGAATGTGAGCTTTGATGGTGTTATGACGTCTGTTTCGTGACGTCTTATTTGATTCCAACAACCCTATCATTGGACTTTGACAACAACATTGATTTTATCGTAATTTTTATGACATTGTGAATGTGACTCTTACAACTCACGATTCGGTTCTGATATATGGGGTGATTTTTCGATTCAGAATCGATTCTCGATTCAACACAATTCTCGTTTGAAACCGATTCTCACAATTTACTACTTGAAATAAAAAAAAATGTATTTTTAAAACAGGTTACCTCTTACAAAACCTCTTCTTGTCTGCTGATGTATAACAATATACATATATTTTTACTATTCAAATGAAAGTAAAACATTTTCAAATTTTAACAAAAGCCCAAGCCATGACCATGTGGCCCTCCTGGTTGTTCTGGCCCTTAACAACCGTGTAAATATATTAAACGGACCGGCCCTGGTGAAATTGTATAATGTTTTGAAGTTTATTTGACTGTGTCTTGAAAAAAAAATAGTGGTTACATGTTTGGTTTCAAGATATAAATGTAACAGTGTACATTTTCAAAATATATATTGGGATACTTTTGTAAATGTTGCGGTGCAGAAGGTTTCAATTGCCAGCTAAAGGGATCGCATGTCATTTTCTGTGCGACAGTTTTTTTGTACGGTTTTCCTGTGTTTAGTGTTCCTTCCTGTCCAGCGCTCATTATTTTTGTTCTTCTTCCTGTATTGGTTATGTCTTGCAGTTTTTTTTTAGCGCTGTTCTCTTCACCTGCTCTTGATTAATGATCAGTGGACTCACCTGCCTCTGTCCACAAATCAGCAGTGTTTTAAAAAAACGGCGTTACAGAATAACAGCGTTTCTAACCCCTTTAATTGTTCTAGTGAGGAATATTGTAATTAATTGCGTTCATGTATGTTACAATACCGTTACTGATACGTTTGATGTAACGTGGCACGCTACTGTGGACAAGGCGGTTTTAGAATCGCAAAAAGTTCACTTCAGGAAGTAGCTCTTTATTACTGCAAGCAGAAGCCACTGCATGCACACACACACACACACACACACACACACACACACACACACACACACACACACACACACACACACACACACACACACACACACACACACACACACACATTGCTTATCATTTGGAATGGGGACCATGTTTTTGATCATCACTTGTGGGGACCACCCTTTCTACAGGTTGTGGAGGCATAAAATAAATGAGGTAAAATGTCCACTGCCCAGTTAGCTCATACACGTCATTAAATCTCAGGATTGATGAAGTAATGTGCTGATCATTCTTACTGGGGACCCTGGGGAAAAAGAGTTAATATGGTTCATGGGGGACCAAATTTAAATAATTTTGCATAATTCACACAAATTTGTATGTGACTACTTAGGACTATTTAAAAAAAAAAAAAGTTCAAATTACATATGACATGATCCTCAGAATACAGCACTACAGCTGTCCTCTTATAGGAAGTTTCACCACTTAAATGTTCAAGCAAATCTTCTGTGACATGACTGAAAACTGCTATTTAGCAGTAATGAAGTTGTCTGCAACTCCAACTAGCATATATAGAAGGATGGAAAATTCTGAATGTGAATCATACTTTAAGGTAATAATGTTTCATAATCATGCTGTATGAAAATGTCATCCAAAGGAACACTAAACCAGATTTTGTTTTTGGAAAAAATATATTAGTTTTAACTAAGGATGGATACCATACAGAATCACAGTACTATTAATGCCAGGATAACAAATGTTTCACTTTTCAAGAAAATTAATTTTGTCCTTTACCAATATTTGAAACACGTAAACAAAGTAAGCCAAATTTCCCTGTAAAAATGTTTTATGGGCCGAAGCTTAAAAATCACTTAGGCATCTTCAGAATGGATCTGACTATCATTTAAAAAGGTTTCCCTTTAGGGGACCTGTTTTTTTGTCCCCATACCGTCAGAGGTCCCCTAAAGGTGACTGTGTAAACAGAGCGATGTCCCCATTAAGTAAGCATTGCCAGAACACACACACACACACACACACACACGTACACACACACACACACACACACACACACACACACACACACACACACACACACACACAAGAACACTCTACTACTACTACGGGGGAATAATGAATAACGAATAACGGTGTTATATGACAACAGTGTTACTAACAAGCAATCTAATGAATTACTTTTATGTACGTTACAACGCCATATTACTATTATTATTGTTTACGTTAACAACAACCTTTCTAAAATATATCCTACAAGAAATGTGTGTGTAGTGGATTGTCCGAAGCTTAAGCAGGCAACAAAAGTAGTTTAGTACAACAATTTTATTTACCCATTATCAGAAGTGCAGGTTGAATTGAGTTGGCCGTGCAGACAGACCACATGTTACTCCGGAGAAAACAAGACACACACAAGCCAAAATCACTGTCGAGTTCCGGTCTTCTGCCATTTTTTATATGTCTCTTGTGCTTCACTGTTTTTTATCTAGTGCGTCATGATTGTTTTGTTTTGGTTTTGTCTGTTCCAAAACAACCTTGTATCTCTTAGTCATATTTGGAAATTCTAAACATTCTGTAGACAGGTTGGCATAACTCCATATTCACCTTTGTCCCACAACTGGTCCATTCAATGGCACAAAATAGAAGAGAATTGAAAATGAGCGGACATTCTTAAAAGACAAGAAATATAGATCATAAGGTCAGAAATTCTACGACATACCCTCCTTCCAGGGTCTTAAGACCCTGGACCAAAACCATTTCTGATGTAGACCACTAAGTTAAATCTCTACCACAGATAGAGGCAAAAACCTCAATGTTTTTATACGAGGCAAAAATTCCGTCTATGACCCTCCTTCAGAGCGATCGCTGTTACCAGCCTGCAGTAAAACCATCTTACAGAACAGGAGGTGAGGGAGGGGGGAATTAAACCAGATAAGAAACCAGGTGCTACACAAAAGTTATTAAATTACGCATACATCTAAATGTACCAACATAAACTGACTCACTCAATACACACACATTTCAGCATTCATCATTATACACACACATTTATAAATTACAATACCACCCCATGTCTAGACAAATATAAACAACTACGGACGGTATAGCTCGGTTGGTAGAGCGGCCATGCCAGCAACTTGAGGGTTGCAGGTTCGATCCCCGCCTCCGCCATCCTAGTCACTGCCGTTGTGTCCTTGGGCAAGACACTTTACCCACCTGCTCCCAGTGCCACCCACACTGGTTTAAATGTAACTTAGATATTGGGTTTCACAATGTAAAGTGCTTTGAGTCACTTGAGAAAAAGCGCTATATAAATGTAATTCACTTCACTTCACTAATGCACGCGTGCTTTTGTGAAATCGGCCGTCTCATATCACAAAAACCAGGTTCCATCATTGCTCATACAACGGCGATTAACCCGTTTCATTGGAGCAGCACATGCGTTATCCTCCCTGACCAACACGGACAAACCTGGCCTAATGCCCAGTAAGACCACGGGGAATCACCCAACAATCCTACAAACTCGTGTCTGGTCAGTCCATATAGTTTCACCAGGGCTCTACCATACGGAGCCCTTAACTCTATCCATCTATACTGCAGCAAATTTCCAAATTCGTGACAACTTGGCTCAGTTGATCTCCTTTACCGGAGTCACTGAACGATCACCTTATATCAGGCTTTTTACCCGGCTGCAGTTTCCACATAGACAGATACGTAGGACCTTCATAGACGTAATAAATTTGTGTGGGCCAAATGTCACACCAGTTAGCCAACCTTGCCTTAAATTTCGCTGTGTCCAACTCCGGCTAACCTAATGTACTTGCAGAAAAAAACATCCTCTGCCAACAACGACAGAGGATGAAGAGGTTAAAAGAAATGTTTCGTCTCACATCGTCTATGCTTCAAAAACACTCCAAACCACCAACATTCTATTAACAATCCCCTTATAGCTAAAAACAAGAAATCACAAGTTTTCAACAAACACACAGACAAATGATCACATATAAAACAACTCAATCCAACCATAATTTACCCCATTCCAGGTTGTTTTTGGAGAACCTGACTAAACCTATCTTTTATCAAAAATAGATTCAGCAATTAGTCTTATCGATCCGGCTCTCTCCAGGCAGAAAATGTTTACACTTTAAAGCAAACTGCTTACCTTGTGATGCGCATGCAACACACTGTCTGCCTGACAGAGAGAGCGGGAGCGGCTGTCGACCTGTAGCTTCTGTGCCATCCTGTTCGTGACGCCAATGTGTGTAGTGGATTGTCCAAAGCTTAAGCAGGCAACAAAAGTAGTTTAGTACAACAATTTTATTTACCCATTATCAGAAGTGCACGTTGAATTGAGTTGGCCGTGCAGACAGACCACATGTTACTCCGGAGCAAACAAGACACACACAAGCCAAAATCACTGTCGAGTTCCGGTCTTCTGCCATTTTTTATATGTCTCTTGTGCGTCACTGTTTTTTATCTAGTGCGTCATGATTGTTTTGTTTTGGTTTTGTCTGTTCTAAAACAACCTTGTATCTCTTAGTCATATTTGGAAATTCTAAACATTCTGTAGACAGGTTGGCATAACTCCATATTCACCTTTGTCCCACAACTGGTCCATTCAATGGCACAAAATAGAAGAGAATTGAAAATGAGCGGACATTCTTAAAAGACAAGAAATATAGGTCAAAAGGTCAGAAATTCTACGACATGTGCATGTGTTGACAATGACAACTTAAGACACATGGAAACTATCAAAGACCATACACAGTAAGGATTTTAAGTGCCACATTTCGGGCAATTAGACCAGCTCCATTGTGTTTGTTGATGTTCTAATCCAGGGGTGTCAAACTCAAACACAGAGTGGGCCAAAATTTAAAACTGAACAAAGCCGAGGGCCAAGGTTGAACAAATAAACCTTTTAATAGGGACCAAAACAAGTTTTGCATTGAATATTGAACAAGAAAGGCTTATATAACTTTATAGTGAAATGCAAAATCGAGTTTCAAATAATAATAGTAATAATTAAAAAATATCAATGGCATATCAAATACAATTTAAATAAAAATTGAATGCTTCTTTTCTATTTGCAGCCCTCTGAGGTAAATATCAACATTAACTTTTTCCACAGGCTAATACATTTGAAAATAAAATAACAATGAATAAACCAACCATTCAGGACTTTAAACTAATCTGATGTGCCCAAGCCAGATACCTGGCATCTTTTCTTGGATGCTAGTTCATTAATGTCGGGGCTCAGGCTTTGAGCTGAGGCAACCTTCATTATCAAACGAAGGGGTTCATCAGTCATTATATCTCGTAGTCCATCCGGATCACAGTCTTGGGGGCCTGCCTTAAAGGCACTACATTTAACGTCCTCTACGAGCTGTCGTCACGTCCGCTTTTCATCCATTCTAACAACGTGCCGGCCCAGTCACAAGATATGTGCGGCTTCTGTACGCACACACACGTGAATGCAACGCATACTTGATCAACAGCGATACAGGTTACACTGAGGGTGGCCGTATAAACGACTTTAACACTGTTAGAAATATACGCCACACTGTGAATCCACACCAAACAAGAATGACAAACACATTTCGGGAGAACATCCGCACCGTAACACAACATAAACACAACGGAACAAATACCCAGAACCCTTTGCAGCACTAACTCTTCCGGGACGCTACAAAATACACCCCCGCTACCACCAAGGCCTGACCCCCAAACCCCCCCCAACACCCTGTGTTGTTACTTCTTCCTATTTGATATCAAGTTCATTTTAGGCTGTCCTGTTGTTGACATAACCACGTCAAAAGTAGCATGCCACGTTACATCAAGCTATAGCTAACGCCGTTGTAACGGACCTAAAAGTAATTAATTTGATTACACGTTATTAGTAAAAGTAATGGCGTTACCAGCGCCATTATTTAATAACGCCATTATTTAATAACGCCATTATTTACTAACGCCATTATTACGAACACCGGTAGCGGCCCAATCAATGCGGGGATGCCGGTCGCAAATGTCTCCCGTGCCGCACTTTGGATACCACCGATTTAAATCATTCGTATTTTAAATTTTTAGTTGTGATAACATCAAATGCTTTCTTAGAAAACAAAATTTTAAAAATCATAATTTCCATCCATCCATCCATTTTCTACCACTTGTCCCTTTCGGGGTCGCGGGGGGCTGCAATTGGGCGGATGGCGGGGTACACCCTGGACAAGTCGCCACCTCATCGCTAAAAATCCTAATAAAGACTTCTTATTTTACTGTGTTATTAAGTGAATACCAGTTTCACCAAATTTGGTAGACTTTTTTGGCAACAAAAAAAAGATTAAATACACTATATTGCCAAAAGTATTTGGCCACCTGTCTCAACTCACATATGAACTTGAAGTGCCATCCCATTCCTAAACCATAGTGTTCAATATGATGCCGGTCCACCTTTTGCAGCAGCTTCAACTCTTCTGGGAAGGCTGTCCACAAGGCTGTGGAGTGTGTTTATAGGAATTTTCGACCATTCTTCCAAAAGCATGTTGGTGAGGTCACACACTCATGTTGGTCGAGAAGGCCTGGCTCTCAGTCTCTGTTCTAATTCATCCCAAAGGGTTCAGGTCAGGACTCTGTGCAGGCCAGTGAAGTTCATCCACACCAGACTCTGTCATCAATGTCTTTATGGACATTGCTTTGTGCACCAGTGCACAGTCATGTTGGAAGAGGAAGGGGCCCGCTCCAAAGTTGGGAGCATGGAATTGTCCAAAATGTTTTGGTATGCTGGAGCATTCGAAGTTCCTTTCACTGGTTCTAAGGGGCCATACCCCGACTCCTGAAAAAAAACCCAACACCGTAATTCCTCCTCCACCAAATATCACACTCGGCACAATGCAGTCCGAAATGTACCGTTGTCCTGGCAACCTCTAAACCCAGACTCGTCCATCAGATTGCCAGATGGAAAAGTGTGATTCATCACTCCAGAGAACGCGTTTCCACTGGTCTATAGTCCAGTGGCTTGATTTTATACACCTGTGGCCGAGCAAAGTGATTAGGACAGGGGTGTCAAATGTAAGACCCCAGGTTTTATCCGGCCCGCGGGATGAGTTTAACCTGACTCTCGCCAGATCCTTGTAGTTCGCTGAGCTCCACACAAGGATATGGGACTTCTCAATAGGAGATGTATTTCAGAAGGCGGGGCCTTGTAAAAAAAAATCTTTATATGTGATTGGAAAAACCACTTGTCCGTTATCTTGAATGACGTGCTACTTCGACCACTCACATAAAAATCAACCTGTGACGCTGATGAGAGCGACGCTGGGAAATCCAAAACAGAACAGTCGACATATTGGATAACAACAGAGCGAAAAGTTCTCTGTTAATATTTTAAATAATTAATATTCGATAGATTCGACAAAACAGTTGCAATAGCAGAATCAATGTCAGCACACGACTCCTCGCTGCTTGGCGGCATTGTTGTTTGAATCAAACAGTCGCTTCGGCGCTACGTCACATCTATGAAATCCCGCCTGGCGATCCTGATTGGTTCAATATTTTTCTATCTTGAAGGAGTTTGCATTGCCTTCTAGCCCAGATCCTTGTGTGGAGCTCAGCGAACTACAAGGATCTGGCGAGAGTCAGGTTAGGATGAGTTTGCCAAGTATAAAAGCCAAAATTTTTGAATGAAAGAAACTGCTGTTCTAAATGTGTCCACTAGATGTCGGAATAGCAATTCTTTGTAGATTATGCTACATATGTAAAAAAAACAAAAAAAACACATGATGTTAGTGCACCAGTCGAGGAAAATGAGTAAACTACATAAATAACATCCTGTAATTTGATTTATATATATATATATATTTTATCTTGATAGATTGAAAATTAACACCAATGAGTTGCTGATGAACATTATCACATCATTTATTCAGAAAGTATAAATAACGACAAATAAAGCTAAACTACTATAAACCACAACATGCAAGTGTAAAAAAAAAACCAAAAAACATTATGATTTGTACATTTTCAGGATGTGCTTGTTCTATTTTTAA
The DNA here is from genome assembly GCF_033978785.1 of Entelurus aequoreus. Classification (NCBI taxonomy): domain Eukaryota; kingdom Metazoa; phylum Chordata; class Actinopteri; order Syngnathiformes; family Syngnathidae; genus Entelurus; species Entelurus aequoreus. Next base: position 40,966,029 of record NC_084748.1, on the reverse strand, counting down.
ACAAAGAAAACCATCGGAAGTTGTCTTTATTTTTAAGTTATCGTGCCGTGATTTTACCAGTCCGGCCCACTTGGGAGTAATTTTTCTCCATGTGGCCCCTCCCGATCTAAAATGAGTTTGACACCCCTGGATTAGGACACCTGATTTTGATCATTTGGATGGGTGGCCAAATACTTTTGGTTATTTAGTGCGGTGTTTTTCAACCACTGTTAGTGTGCCGCGGGATATGGTCTGGTGTGCCGTCACCTATTTGGGTTAAAGATAAGTTTTGCAAACCAGTAATTATAGTCGGCAAACTATGTGTTGTTGTTGAGTGTCGGTGCTGTCTAGAGCTCGGCAGAGTAACCGTGTAATACTCTTCCATATCAGTAGGTGGCAGCCGGTAGCTAATTGCTTTGTAGATATCGGGAACAGCGGATGGCAGTGTGCAGGTAAAAAGGTGTTTTATGCTTAAACCAAAAATAAACAAAAGGTGAGTGCCCCTAAGAAAAGGCATTGAAGCTTAGGGAAGGCTATGCAGAACGAAACTAAAACTGAACTGGCTTCAAAGTAAAGAAAAACAGAATGCTGGACGACAGCAAAGACTTACTGTGGAGCAAAGACGGCATCCACAAAGTACATCCGAACATGACATGTCAACCAACAATGTCCCCGCAAAGAAGGATAAAAACAACTGAAATATTCTTGATTGCTAAAACAAAGTAGATGCGGGGAATATCGCTCAAAGGAAGACATGGAACTGCTACAGGAAAATACCAAGTAAAGAGAAAAAGTCACCAAAATAGGAGCGCAAGACAATAACTAAAACACTTCACACAGGAAAAGAGTCAAAAACTCAAAATAAGTCAGGGCGTGATGTAACAGGTGGTGACAGTACACCTACTTTGAGACAAGAGCTATATTGATTCATGGTTGGTTATGGTTTAAAGCAGTGGTTCTTAATCTGGGTTCGGTCGAACCCTAGGGGTTCGGTGAGTCGGTCTCAGGGGTTCGGCGAAGGTCAAGACACACCCGACTCATCGTGTAAAAAAAAACGTCTCCCTATCGGCGTATTATGGATACCCCCAAACAATATTCCCTTTAATTTTCCATCTGATTTGCAGGTGTGTAAAAAAAGAATAATTATGTATAAGTTATCACACAACTCTTATGCTTAAAGGCTGTTGCTATAGTTATTATAGTGCTGAAGTTGTACTTTTCTATCTGTGCAAAGGCACAACTTGTAATCTTGCTTTGCGAGTTGTCTCGTGTCAGCAGTTTGTTTCCAGACCCTGCCTGCTGACTGCCAAGGACAAACATCGAGTACCTCAACCCAGACAAAACAGAGGCAGGGCGAAATCACGAGTGTCAGCACATTTCCATTCTGAATAATCATGTATTGTGTCTCCTGGGGCTGCTTGCATTACCCCTCCCTTCAGAAGCAGCCTTAGTGATGTTAACTAGGAACTTCCCGAATAAATAGAGGAGCACGTGGGAATGTACCTTAGAGCGTAGGGGGAAACTGTAACTGAGTGTACAGCCCAATACGTCTCTCCTCATGAGTAAAATTCAACTCTGTCTCTGCTTGATTCCTTCTTCTTGTCTTGTGTAATAGATAGTTCGGTGTTTGAACCTGACAGTAATTTGTTGTGAGTTCATGCACTGTGTTGGTTTTGTTCTTGGAACAAGGTGATGTTCATGCACGGTTCATTTTGTGCACCGGTAAAAAAACATACAACTTTGTCTTTAATTTAAAAATATATATATATAATAATATTTTTCACTAAAGAAGGGTTCGGTGAATGCACATTTGAAACAGTTGGGGTTCGGTACCTCCAACACGGTTAAGAACCACTGGTTTAAAGGCCTACTGAAACCCACTACTACCGACCACGCAGTCTGATAGTTTATATATCAATGATGAAATCTTAACATTGAAACACATGCCAATACGGCCGGGTTAACTTATAAAGTGCAATTTTAAAATTCCCGCCACACTTCCGGTTGAAAAACTCCTTTGGATATGATTTATGCGCGTGACGTCACAAAACCCACGGAAGTGGTTGGACCCCATCGACCCGATACAAAAACCTCTTGTTTTCTTCAACAAAATTCGACAGTATTCTGGACATCTGTGTTGGTGAATCTTTTGCAATTTGTTTAATGAACAATGGAGACTGCAAAGAAGAACGCTGTAGGTGGGATCGATCGGTGTATTAGCGGCTAAGTACAATACTTACAGCAACACAACAAGGACTACTTACTTAGAAGACACCTAGCCGATGCTTGCTGCCAAACCCACGGATGAAGTCCTTCGTCGCGCCGTCGATCGCTGGAACGCAGGTGAGCACGGCTGTTGATGGGAAGATGAGGGCTGGCTGGCGTAGGTGGAGCGCTAATGTTTTTATCATAGTTCTGTGAGGTCCGGTTGCTAAGTTGCTAAATTAGCCTTAGCGTCGTTAGCAACAGCATTGTTAAGACTTACCAGGCTGAGAATTTTTAACCGTGTAGTTACATGTACATGGTTTAATAGTATTGTTGATCTTCTGTCTATCCTTCCAGTCAGGGGTTTATTTCTTTTGTTTCTATCTTCATTTGAGAACGATGCTATCACGTTAGCTCAGTAGCTAAGTGTGTCACCGATGTATAGTCGTGGAGATAAAAGTCACTTTAAATGTCCATTTCGCGTGCTCGACTCTCATTTTCAAGAGGATATAGTATCCGAGGTGGTTTAAAATACAAATCCGTGAACCACAATAGAAAAAGGAGAAAGTGTGGAATCCAATGAGCCAGCTTGTACCTAAGTTACGGTCAGAGCGAAAAAAGATACGTCCATCACTGCCTCTCTAGTCCTTCACTGTAACGTTCCTCATCTACGAATCTTTCATCCTCGCTCAAATTAATGGGGTAATCGACGCTTTGTCGCTCCGAATCTCTCTCGCTCCATTGTAAACAACGGGGAATTGTGAGGAATACTAGCTCCTGTGACGTCACGCTACTTCCGGTACAGGCAAGGCTTTTTTTTATCAGCGAACTTTATCGTCGATTTTCTCTACTAAATCCTTTCAGCAAAAATATGGCAATATCGCGAAATGATCAAGTATGACACATAGAATGGATCTGCTATTCCCGTTTAAATAAAAAAACAATTCATTTCAGTAGGCCTTTAAAGTCATATCCAACAATTGCGACAACGACTTTTTACTGTCAACTGAGTTTAATTGTTTTAATGATTTCTGCTGGTGATGTGCCTCCAGATTTTTTCAACGCAAAAAATGCGCCTTGACTCAAAAAAGGTTGAAAAACACTGATTTAGTGTATGTGAGCGCTGGAGCGCTCAGCACCGTGGACAGAGAGAGAGCCCCCCACCGCCCAAACTCGCCTCCCTTCTCGGTCTCTTCCGGGCGGACTCTCGGCAGCTGGCAGCTCCTCCTCCCCTCTTGTGTGGTGTCTTTCCTCCCCAAACATCCTCGGACGTGGACAGTTTCGCTGAAAAGCACTTTCCTCTCTTGAAATCACCAGTTTGTTTTTTTTTTCTTTTAAAAATCCATCGACCCGCGAGAAAGGAGGGCTCATTATTTCCCCCAAATCTTTGTCAGCAATGGGGACTTGGAGCGGCTTCTGCCCGGGATGGCACTTCTTATCTCTGGGTGTGTGGCTGGCGGTCGCCGCCAACACCTTCCAAGGCACAAACGCGGAAATCCGTTGCGCATCTTGCCCGTCGCCGGTTCAACTTCACGTCCTTAAAAGCACCCGAATGGAGTTGAAGGGACTCGAGGTGACAATGGAAAATACTGTAAAGGACATCAGCTGGAGGAATGTGCCCGACTTTGAGACGCACACGCCGGGGTCCACGGTGGGAAGTGACCGCGGTGAGGATAAAGGAGAGCCTGTGCTTCGTGCGCACCAGAGACCGAAGAGAAGCGCTTCGGAGTTTTCAGACTTCGGTGAGAGTCAACCAAGCCGACATTCTGGCACCTCGCTGGATGAGCTCCGGTCGTCCGGACCCGGACGGTCAGAGTCCAGAAAGACCAAGGACGAGTGGAGAGGAAGTAACCGACAGGACGAGCCCAAGCTGACCGCCGGGACGTTCGCCTTGACCGGGGACTCGGCTCACAACCACGCCGTGGTCTACTGGTCCGGATTGAACAGCAGCGTAAGTCCAACTTCAATTTCATGTGTCGTTTCAAATGCACTCTTTTTTTTATGAAAGTTGGTGAAAAAAAAACGCAAAATTACGCACGAAAATAGCCTCTTTTCCCCCCCTTGTATGTCCAATTCAGTACTACATTACTCGAAGGCCACGCACTGTGAGTTAAGTAATTAATTTGTCATGAGTTATAGCCTGAGAAGGAAAAAAAAATCACTACGATTTATCAGCGATATCTTCATGCATGATTCATTCCTCCAAATGAAAATGTTTTTTTCATCCAAATTAATTGATTTGGGTAGAAGAACTCATCAATTATTGCTCTTCCACGAATCCTTTCAGTTCTCAGATTTTTTTTTAATGCTTCTTCCTCCACTGATTAAGGATGAAGAAATGTCTCAAATGAGCTGTGCTGAAAAAAAGATGAGACAATTTTGATCATTATTTTTACGGCAACTGAAAAACAACTTCAATACAATCGTTATGCACTGGAGGAGTAGACGGCACAGACAACACGGGCGTAGTATAGCTCTATGTATTTATTATATATATTTATAATATATATATAATAACAACCAATAATATCAATAAACAAGAGAATGGAGTGTGACAAAAACCCAAGAGTGTATGGTGTATGAGACTATGTGTGGTGATTAACTGTTGAGTGTTACCGGTAGTGTTGATCAAGCGGGACAAGACAAGCTCAGAGGTCCGTGAGACAGGCAGGTAGTCGGGTGCATAGCGAGGTGTCAACAGGTCCGTGTACAGGCGGGCGGTCGAGATCCAAAAGGGCAGCCAAGGAAGCAGAGGGAATACGGAAAGACGAGACGCACGGCTCGTCACGCGGGAACGGAGGGTTGCTGCAAGAAACGACAAGGAGGACAAACACAGAGAGAGCGTTTTGCATATAGCAGGGTTAGTCGGCTTACTGTACACGAACAGAAGACTACATTCTGGCCCGGAACGCAGGTCTGCACTGGCTTAAGAAGCCCGGGAAGATCATCAACGACAGGTGCGCAGAGTGCTGATTGACTGCAGTTGATGACACGTGCAGGAGATGAGCGGCCGTGGGCGTGTACCGAGGTGTGCTCCGCGGGGCTCATTGATGAATGAACAAGCACATTCTGAAAATGTACAACTCATAATGTTTTTTTTTTTTACACTTACATGTTGCGGTTAATAGTATTTAATCTTTTTTTGTCATTTATATTTTCTGAATAAATTATCTGATAATGTTCATCAGTCAACTCACTGGTTAATTTAGAGGTGGGCACTATGACTGACACATCAACTTAATGTGTATTATATTTATCCATGAGGGCATTTTGTTGTAAACTGTGAGGTGTGTCTGTTAAAATCATGGTTGTGTTTTACAAATGATGACAGATCAATCAATCAATCAATGTTTATTTATATAGCCCTAAATCACAAGTGTCTCAAAGGGCTGCACAAGCCACAACGACATCCGCGGTACAGAGCCCACATAAGGGCAAGGAAAAACTCACAACCCCAATGGGACGTCGATGTGAATGACTATGAGAAACCTTGGAGAGGACCCCCCCCTCTAGGGGAGACCGGATGCAATGGACGTCGAGTGGGTCTGACATAATATTGTGAAAGTCCAGTCCATAGTGGATCTAACATAATAGTGAGAGTCCAGTCCATAGTGAACAACAGATGTGAACAAGAGCATGTATTGTCTGTGTTATGATGTAAATGAGGTGTGGTTGTATTGTATAATACGTATTTGTCAATGAAAGGGCATGTTATGACTTTTCTTAATTTGATTACATGCTATAGTATGATTTTATTGTTATAATTGTTTTGCATGATTTTAGTATCCCTTTAATTTAGGTAGCCAGGGACTGCAGATGGAAATGAGCTATTTAGCTATAATCTGGTACAGAACATATCTGTCTTTGAGCTTAATGTTTCGGTGCATTGTCCCTTCAAATAAAGACTAAACTAAACTAACTAAACTAATTTTCAATCTATCAAGATACATTTTTTTTATGAAAATCAAATTACAGTATGTTTTTTATGTAGTTTAAACATTTTCCTCGACTGATGTACTAAGATGTGGTTTATTTTGTACATATGTAGCATCATTTACAAATATAGAAATAATTGCTATTGTGACATCCAGTGGACACATTTATAACAGCTGTTTATTTCATTAAAAAAATTCAGGTTAATTTTTATACTTAGCAAACTCATCCCGCGTGCCGGAAAAAAAACTGTTCGCGGGCCTGATCCGAGAACACATATGTGTGTTTTTTAATGCATTCTAACTTGTAAATAAACGTAAATAAAAGTCTGCTTACAATGAATGGAGCCATGACGTCATTGCATGTATTGCATTCATTCCGACCATACAATCCAATTACCAACCCTGTTTCCATATGAGTTGGGAAATTGTGTTAGATGTAAATATAAACAGAATACAATGATTTGCAAATAATTTTCAACCCATATTCAGTTGAATATGCTACAAAGACAACATATTTGATGTTCAAACTGATAAACATTTTTTTATTTTGCAAATAATCATTAACTTTAGAATTTGATGCCACCAACACGTGACAAAGAAGTTGGGAAAGGTGGCAATAAATAGTGATAAAGTTGAGGAATGCTCATCAAACACTTATTTGGAACATCCCACAGGTGTGCAGGCTAATTGGGAACAGGTGGGTGCCATGATTGGGTATAAAAACAGCTTCCCAAAAAATGCTCAGTCTTTCACAAGAAAGGATGGGGCGAGGTACACCCCTTTGTCCACAACTGCGTGAGCAAATAGTCAAACAGTTTAAGAACAACGTTTCTGAAAGTGCACTTGCAAGAAATTTAGGGATTTCAACATCTACGGTCCATAATATCATCAAAAGGTTCAGAGAATCTGGAGAAATCACTCCACGTAAGCGGCATGGCCGGAAACCAACATTGAATGACCATGACCTTCGAGCCCTCAGATGGCACTGTATCAAAAACCGACATCAATCTGTAAAGGATATCACCACATGGGCTCAGGAACACTTCAGAAAACCACTGTCACTATATACAGTTTGTCGCTACATCTGTAAGTGCAAGTTAAAGCTCTACTATGCAAAGCGAAAGCCATTTATCAACAACATCCAGAAACGCCGCCGGCATCTCTGGGCCCGAGATCATCTAAGATGGACTCATGTAAAGTGGATAAGTGTTCTGTGGTCTGACGAGTCCACATGTCAAATTGTTTTGGTGCAAGCAACTGAGTTAGTAACTGAGTTACTTTTGAAATAAAGTAACTAGTAACTGTAACTAGTTACTGGTTTTCAGTAACTAACCCAACACTGCTAATAGGTAAGAATAAGCATTTTTAATAATAAGTAGTGTTACCGGTCAGTGAGTTCATCAAAGTGCGATTATCAATTACCTTTTTTTGGTCATTTTAACTCAAAACAGTAATATTAACTGTCTGGAGTTTTACCAGAATTTATCGTTTATACCAGTAATCGATACATCTCTATAAGTGACAAAGACAACAGTAGTCATAGTGTGTACATCTTTTAAACACCAGCAAATGTTCCCGACATCACCACCTGGGTGAATTTAAGGTGCCACATTCATTAGTCAGTTTTATTGTGTGTACTAAATGGTTGACAGAACCTCCCTCTTTAACACGACAGAGTTCCCAAAAGACAGGAACAAAGTCACAATATGAATCAAAGCTCCTGTTCAAGGAGCCGTTGGCCTCTTTATGGTGACACATGCTTTTAAATTTGTTGTTGTGGCTGATGCTATTGCTTTATTCCAATTGAAAAAAAAAAATCTCATATTCAGGCTTGTCTGTGTTGATTATGACATGGTGCATGGACTTGTTTTTTACCCGCAGTAAAGACTGAGGCAATGTGAGCAGAACATGTTTGTGTGCACACACACACGCACATGTTTGAGTGTGCGCTGCCCGCTGAGCCGAGAGCGGCATTTTCGTGTCCCACTGCCCCTCAACTTAAAATCTTTGATCATTATCTTGATGACCAAGGCCATTATATCAAAGTCTTTTTCACTGTTATTGCAAAATGGAAGCAAAAATAACGCCTCGCCATAAGGCGTTTCTCATGAGAGATATGCTTCTTGAGCTTCATCACCCCCCGGAGCAATTTCTAGCTGCTGAACGGAGTGGGAAGACAGGGAGATTAAACGTGAAGTCCTCTGACTTGTCTCAAGTGGTAGTTAAGTTAAAGCAAGAGTAAGTGGCTTGCTAATAAGGATGACTGGCTGGCTGCAGCTTGGATCGCTGGCTTTAACCCTGAGTGCTTTTTCACTGACTATTCAACTCGGCAATTTCTCACTGCTGAGGTGTTTGTTGCAAACCAATCAAGAGCATTGGCTGTTTTTAATCCGACTCTTCAGAGTCACTGGAGCCACCCTGATGGTTCAGTGATAATTCAACTCCCTGTCTAATTCTAATGAGGGACATTTGTTGCACACAATACGCTGTTTCCTCTTTGTCTTTTCTCTCTGTTTCATGCAGGTTTCCTTTCCCTGTTATGACACGTATAGAAATCATAATAAACACCAGAACCAGAACGTAAAGGACCGCCATAACCACAACACCAGGGGGGAGCTCCACTAACCACGTCAAACCCAGATTCCGATCTAACAAAGGTCTTAACTCATTCTCCTTCTATGCCACATCTATATGGAATGCACTCCCAACAGGTGCAAAGGAAAGTACATCTTTATCCCCCTTCAAAACCGCACTAAAATAACACCCACAGGCAGCTACAACCCTAGCCTAAGACAACCCCCCCCCCCCACCACATCCTCGGATTGTAAATAATCAAATGTCTATACTTGTTCTTATTAAAGGCCTACTGAAACCCACTACTACCGACCACGCACTCTGATAGTTTATACATCAATGATGAAATCTTAATATTGCAACACATGCCAATACGGCCGGGTTAGATTAGTAAAGTGCAACTTTAAATTTCCCGCAAAATATTCTGCTGAAAACATCTCCGTATGATGACGTTTGCGCGTGACGTCACGGACTGTAGCGGACATATTGGGACACCATTGTGGCCAGCTATTAAGTCGTCTGTTTTTATCGCAAAATTCCACAGTATTCTGGACATCTGTGTTGGTGAATCTTTTGCAATTTGTTTAATGAACAATGAAGACAGCAAAGAAGAAAGCTGTAGGTGGGAAGCGGTGTATTAGCGGCCGGCTGCAGCAACACAACCAGGAGGACTTTGAGTTGGATAGCAGACGCGCCACCGTGAGTATGCAGCTTTGGCTTCCAAACATTTGATCACTTGCCCGTACGTGCGTGCCGCTATGTGCATGTCACGTACGTAACTTTGGGGAAATATATGTGCTGTATGAACTTTACGGAGGTGAACAGTACTTTGGGCTGTGGGATTGAGTGTGTTGTGCGGGTGTTTGAGTTGTATTGGTGGGTTATATGGACGGGAGGGGGGAGGTGTTTGTTATGCGGATTAATTTGTGGCATATTAAATATAAGCCTGGTTGTGTTGTGGCTAATAGAGTATATATATGTCTTGTGTTTATTTACTGTTTTAGTCATTCCCAGCTGAATATCAGGTCCCACCCGCCTCTCACAGCATCTTCCCTATCTGAATCGCTTCCACTGCCCTCTAATCCTTCACTCTCACTTTCCTCATCCACAAATATTTCATCCTCGCTCAAACAAATGGGGTAATCGTCGCTTTCTCGGTCCGAATCGCTCTCGCCGCTGGCGTCCATGATTGTAAACAATGTGCAGATGTGAGGCGCTCCACAACCTGTGACGTCACGTTACTTCCGGTACAGGCAAGGCTTTTTTATCAGCGACCAAAAGTTGCAAACTTTATTGTCGATGTTCTCTACTAAATCCTTTCAGCAAAAATATGGCAATATCGCAAAATGATTAAGTATGACACATAGAATGGACCTGCTATCCCTGTTTGAATAAGATCATTTCATTTCAGTACGCCTTTAGTGGTCAATTGTACTGACTATGTACTGTACTGTGCAATATACTAATAAAAGCTTCAATCAATCAATCAAAACCGTGACATGAAAAGCTTCTATAGAAGTGTGGTATTCTCGCTTCATGTAAAATGGGTTGTACACAAAATGACGTACACTATTTATTACCCATCCACAATTGTCCTGTTATCTTTAACGCCGTGAAAGCAATGACTATCTTCTGTCCAAACGTGTTGCAATTCGTAGTGTTCCCATGTCAGGATCAAGTACTATAACAAAACCCTGCGACGAGGTCGTCTATCATCCGTCAGTTCCCTACATGCTTGACGGGATTGCAATCATCCTGACATAATCACACACTGTCAAAATGAAACACCTTGAGGGCGCCTTGACGTTGATGTGTGGTACACTGCATAATCACAGACCGACAGTCTGTCTTTTATTTTGATAGTTCCATAATTCTATTTATTTGATCAGGACCTGATGTGTGATGTACTGTATTTTTCGGACTATAAGGCGCACTTAAAATCCTTTCATTTTCTCAAAAATCGACAGTGCGCCTTATAACTCGGTGCGCCTAATGTACGTCATAATTATTTTATTACTGTATTTATTGGCAGGCTTAAAAAATATCAATAATTTTCTAAATCGGTCAATTTTAAAAATGTACATTGTGATGCAGTTTTCAGCCATATCGCCTAGCCCTATTTCTGTTATTGTTCTGCACAATAAATGCTATACAATTTATATTACCGTATTTTTCGTTCTATAAGTCGAAGTTTTTTTCATAGTTTGGCCGGGGGTGCGACTTATACTCAGGAGCGACTTATGTGTGAAATTATTAACACATTACCGTAAAATATCAAATAATATTATTTAGCTCATTCACGTAAGGGACCAGACGTATAAGATGTCATCAGATTTAGCGATTAGCAGTGACAGATTGTTTGGTAAACGTATAGCATGTTCTATATGTTATAGTTATTTAAATGACTCTTACCATAATATGTTACGTTAACATACCAGGCACGTTCTCAGTTGGTTATTTATGCGTCATATAACGTACACTTATTCAGCCTGTTGTTCACAATTTTTTATTTATTTAAAATTGCCTTTCAAATGTCTATTCTTGGTGTTGGGTTTTATGAAATAAATTTCCCCAAAAAATGCGACTTATATATGTTTTTTTCCTTCTTTATTATGCCTTTTCGGCCGGTGCGACTTATACTCCGGAGCAACTTATACTCTGAAAAATACGGTATATGTTTTTATGTTTTATGTTGTTTTTAAATCAATTTAGCTTTGCTAGGGGACTACACAACCCATTCAGAAACACTTCCATTATAAATTGTACACCACAACATTTATACCCAGATGTGGTTAGAGTGTCCGCCCTGAGATCGGTAGGTTGTGAGTTCAAACCCCGGCCGAGTCATACCAAAGACTCCAAAAATGGGACCCAATACCTCCCTGCTTGGCACTCAGCATCAAGGGTTGGAATTGGGGGTTAAATCACCAAAATGATTCCTATGCGCGGCCATCACTGCTGCTCACTGCTCCCCTCACCTCCCAGGGGTTGGAACAAGGGGATGGGTCAAATGCAGAGGACAAATTTCACCACAACTAGTGTGTGTGTGACTATCAGTGGTACCTTAACTTAATATATACCGTTACCGTAAAGGGATTCAATTGGGTTTTACCAAATTCAAATGGGTCATACCGCCCAGTCCTAGTCATATCACAGTTATTGTTTAAAGTTATCACAAAATTGTTGCTCAAAAAGTACTTACACACACTGACATATTTTAAATAAACAATAGACACAATATAATTTTTATGAATGGGCAATATGGCCTAAAATATGTAATGCCATATATATATATTGCGGCCTTGTATGTTAGCGATATATATCACAGTACATGTTTTGGCTTATAAATGATAATATAACCATTTCATAACCAGTTACAAAGGCTCCTACTTTTGCGCCATTTCCAGTTGTATTATTTACTCAAAACTATTATTAATCTACTTCAGGATTTCCCCTACATTGCCAATATACTTGTGGTGGTGGGGGCGTAGCTGGAGACGTGGCCAGGGTCAATATGACTTGGCTTACAATTTGCACAATCAGTGATGATGCACATATATTTTTTTAAAGATGCTAAAAAATGTATACATTTTTTACTAATCTGTGTTTTTAGCATTTGGTATTAACATACATTTTTTTCTTATATTAGATCGTTTTGGTCTATTTTTCAATTGTTACTCCTTATTGTACAATGCAAGACAGGCTCCACTTTATTGAGAATTTTTCAAATTACAAGAGACTTCTCTAATCCTTATACAGAGTTTTGTTTGTAAAAAATTACTAGCAAAAAATCTAGCTGTCATGATCCTTTGCCCGGATCATGTTTGTTTAGTTTTTGACTCCCTCAGTTCCTGTTTTGAGCACCCCTGGGTTTGTGTTTTTAGTTGCCATGACGGCAGATTGTTTTCACCTGCCTCTGATTAGTGTTCGGGACGCTCACCTGCTCCTTGGCACTAATCAGAGAGCTACTTATTCCTACCGTTTTTCACCACACTCAGTCTGGCTTTCTTGTTTGCTTTATGCAACAGTTAAGTTGGTATACCTTGTTTCTAGTTCCGATGCTTGTTACCTTTTTGATTCCTGTGCTAAGTTTCGCCTTAGCTCCCCGAGCAATCGGCACGCGTCTCTTTTGTTTGTACCCTGTGTAATTTATGAGGAATACATATTTTTCTTTACCTGCATATTGCTTCCGGAGTTTCAGTCTGCATCCTGGGAGAACAACCCACGCATAAACATGCGACCCAACCGTGACACTAGCATTTTTTCCTGGTGTTATTGGCAGAGTTCGTATGGGTGCTTAAAAACCTTGAAAATGCTTAAATTTTAATGTTGTGTTTTCAAGGTTTGAAAAATGTTTGAATTTTGGATGAAATGCTTGGAAATGTTCATCATATTTCTCGGCAGTCTGACTCAATAGGCTAATTATAAAATAGAAAACAATAAAATATGTTTCCTGAAAAATGAAAGCTACACATTTGATCTGTTGGCTTTGCACAAGCCCTTACATTAGGTTGTTGTCATGCCAGAGCCGTATACACGGCTAGGTGTCGCCCCCAAGAGGACAGTGGTGCATCGGTCCGTCATGCCGGGCGGTTGTCGTTTTAATAAACATTGGATGGAAAATGACAATTACAAACTTTGGATAAAACGTGGACCAAATCCACGTGTAGCCTGCTGCAAAGTATGCAAAAAGGAAATCCAACATGGTTCGATGTATTTTTTGCTCCATTATTTTGGTTGTCTACTTAACTTGTGTGACTACCTCAGTTAAAGCAAACAAGTTACATTTTGTCGTTTCGGTTAATTGCATTAAAATGGTTACATTATTGGACTTGTTTGTACTGTGAAGGTCATGTAATGTATAATTTGTAACTTTTTCACAACTTAGAGCTGAGTTAATATGAATGATTTTGTAGTTTTTACACAACATGGTTGTATGCATTTCTTGCTTTATTATTTCAACTTGTCTGGCACACTCAGTGAAAGCAAAAAAAAGTAAACTTTTGTCTTTTTGTTCATTTCTTATCATAGCCACAGTTATAAGGCTAGATATGCCTAACGAAAGGTGACCGACACAATATTTTCCTTTAATGTATTATCCTTATATTAATGTGGAACAGTTCTGTTAATAAATTAGTGAAATTGAAATTTTGAGGGTGCGTGTATTTATATCACATTATGCAGTGTACAAGCACAAATACGGTGTGAATCAATCCGTGCTGTTGCATGTCATTGAGTGCTGTAAGTAAGAAAAAGAACAAGAAATTTGAAAACAACACAAATTGAGACACATTTGCAAACACCAATGACATTGAATAGAAACACTGCTTCATTTTCTATGCCCCATTCAGTTAATGATAACTGCTGGTTCAATGTTAGGCTTAGGTTTTAGCAGATCTTCCATATTTTTTCTACAGACAGCATTTGGTGAATTCAAACAAGGCTATGGATTGAGTCACACTGGTTTTCGCCTTTTGAAGGGTACTGGAAAAACTGGAACATTTATCTTGAAAGTCCTTAAAAAAGTGCTTGAATTTGGCCATGGAAAAGGTGTACGAACCCTGTATTGGAGACTATACTCGTGTTTAGAGTAGAGATTGACCGATATGGTCATTTCTTGGCCGATACCGATTATTAGAAGTCTTGGAGGCTGATAAGCGTTATTTAGAGCCGATATTCATTTGCAGTAAAAGTTAGCTAAACATGACTAGTATAAGTCAGTAAACAGCTGGACATAGCTTTAAAACCTTTTTTTTAGGACATGTTGGACAAGTAGCTACAAAATTTAGTATTAAACTATGTATAAACTTAGTAAACTTTCTGTCTTGCCTCAGCCCTTTGAGACACTTGTGATTTAGGGCTATATAAATAAACATTGATTGATTGATTGATTGATTGATTGGTGAGGGCGGTTATAGCAGCAGTTGACCTCCAGGGTCCCAACTCCCCGCCCCTCTGTTGCGAGTTGTCGTGATTAAATGTAACGTGTTTATGTGTGCATTGCATGGAGGTTTTTTCCCACTCCAGACTAGGCCCCCTTAGGAGCCCAGTCTAGATTGTATTTTTTTTACTCATCTTCTTCCGCAGCGTTATACTTTTTTCTCATATTTTACGGGGCAGCTTCGGCGACCCATCAGCGTTCCTGTTCTGTAACCCTGTACACTGTTTGTTTGGCTAATCTTGAACGGGTTTGTGCTGAAAACATAGTTTTGTTGTACTTGTGCAATGACAATAAAGTCCTATCCTATCCTATGATGTTTTAGGCGGCGCTAATGTTCTAGTTAATTTATCACTAAAAAACATCAGGGGATTTCACAAACACAATTAATATGTTTGTCTAATGCCGTGGGTCGGAGAAGCATCAACATTTGCATTTCAAAATGTGGGCAATCTCTTGGGAAAATTAGTCAAATTATGGCCTTTTCCGAATCAAAACAAAACATTTGTAGCACGGTAGTAAGTGGTTAACACCAGTGCCTCGCAACGAGAAGGTCCTGAGTTCAATTCCCGGTGTCGGGGTCTTTTTGTGTGGAGCTTGCTTGTTTTCGCTGTGACTTGGTGGTTTCTCTCCGGGTACTCCGGCTTTCTCCCGCTTCCAGGGACATGCACCTGGGGATAGGCTGTTTGGGAACACTAAATTGACCCTAATGTGTGAATGTGAGTGTGAATGCTATCTATGTTGGCCATCCAATTAGGCGGCAACTTGTCCAGGTTGTGCAATGCCTTCCGCTCGAGTGCAGCTGGGGCAACCCAGAGAAGGACACGCGGTAGCAAATGGATGGATGTAAAAAAAAAACATTTATAATATTAATTTCATGGACGGCACTCCAACAAAAGTTCTTTACATCACAAAAACTCGCCATCTAATCAATTTTATGCCATTTTATAGCAGTTTATATATTAAATACATTGTAAGGAGCCCTGAAATATTAAGAATATTCAAATAAAACAATTCTGGGCTCCTTCACATAACTGATAGTTGAGACATAATTTCTTCCTTGATGTTACAGAAAGTATGAACGTGTGAGCTGCAGCCTGCTCTTCTTTACTTATATAATAAGTATCTTATTCGTCAAGATATTCATACAAAGTTTGGATTTTAGGAATTTATATATTTTCTGTCATCTTCATGTCCATCCAGCTCTGCCGTGTTATTTGATTGAATCACAGAACTTGAAACTTGTGGCACTCCCTTAATGAGCTCTGAGTGTTGCAAACGGAGGCTTGCCATGCGACTCGGATCGTTGCAGTGGCGAAAACAAACAAAAAGAAGGACAACAACTAGATTTCCCGCCCAACATTTTACGTTTTGACAGGTATGCGGAAGGGACTTACTATAGGGCAACAGCACGTATTGGAAGGAGAGAAGGGGGGTTATATATCGACTAATATAAAGACATTTTCTTCTAAAATTTAGTGGGTGCGGCTTATATACCGGTGCGTCCTATAGTCCAGAAAATTCGGTATTAAAAGCTATCGTCGGCCAAATTTATATTATTTATATCTTATATCGCGCAAAGTACCAATGATTGTCACACACTAGGTGTGGTGAGATTATCTTCTGCATTTGACCCATCACCCTCACCCCCTTGGAAATGAGGGGAGAAGTGAGCAGCAGCGGTGGCCGCGCCCGGGAATCGTTTTTGGGGATTTAACCCCCAATTCCAACCCTTGATGCTGAGTGCCAAGCAGGGACGTAATGGGTCCCATTTTTATAGTCTTTGGTATTACTTGGCCTGGGGTTTGAACTCACAACCTATCGATCTCAAGGCTGATCGACATTCTAACCACTAGGCCACTGAGCATGTCCGACAGCTTCGATATAACAGCAAAAGCTTTTCCTAGGACTTTTTTTTCTGTCATCTTAAAATATATAATATCCATTCATGTATTTTAAAAAGTCTCAACATCTTATTGACAACCTTTTACTATGATGCGCTGTGTAAGATTTCTTCATCAGCATTGTATGAACAAAGCAAACTACTTCTGATTGATGCTGCTTTTCCATGCAATTATGTTTATTTATTGTGCTTCTTTGATGATACTGTTCCTGTTGAGGGACTATAGACTTAGCTTTAGTAATCTTCCAAAGCACAGGAACTCGTGCAAGAGATCAGCCATAACTGGGTAGTCATCAAAAGAGCCAACTGCGTATGATGGGAATACTTAAATCTGCCTTTAGAATGAAAAGAGCACACACAAGCATGCACACACGCACTTGTGAATAGTGCTAGGGAGAACTGCCGTACGGGAACAAGTCCTTGTTATTTGACAGTCATGACAAACTAGCTAACCTTCATACATTGTCATCCTAGCATGGGTGACGCACCAGGTGATCACCAGGTATGTATTAATACACTATATTGCCAAAAGTATTCGGCCACCTGCCTCTACTCACATATGAACTTGAAGTGCCATCCCATGGAATCTTCCAACATTTTTTGGTATCCTGGAGCATTCAAAGTTCCTTTCACTGGAACTAAGGGGCCAACCCCACACCATAATTCCTCCTCCACCACATTTCACACGGGGCACAATGCAGTCCGAATTGTAGCGTTTTCCTGGCAACCTCCAAACCCAGACTCGTCCATCAGATTGCCAGATGGAAAAGCGTGACTCATCAGTCCAGAGAAGGCGTCTCCACTGCTCTAGAGTCCAGTGGCGACGTACTTTACACCACTGCATCCCACGCTTTGCATTGGACTTGGTGATGTATGGCTTAGATCCAGCTGCTAGGCCATGGAAACCCATTCCATGAAGCTCTCTGCGTACTGTGTGTGGGTTAATTGGAAGGTCACATGAAGTTTGGAGCTCTGTAGAAACTGACTGTGCAGAAAGTCTTTGCACTATGCGCTTCAGCATCCGCTGACCCCTATCTGTCAGTTTACGTGGCCTACCACTTGGTGGCTGACTTGCTGTTGTTCCCAAACTCTTCACTTTTCTTATAGTAAAGTTGACTGTGGAATATTTAGGAGCGAGGAAATTTCACGACTGGATTTGTTGCACAGGTGGCATCCTATGACATCTCCACGCTGGAAATCATAGAGAGCGGCCCATTTTTTTACAAATGTTTGTAGAAACAGTCTCCATGCCTAAGTGCTGGATTTTATACACCGGGCCAAGTGATTAGGGCACCTGATTCTCATCATTTGGATGGGTGGCCAAATACTTTTGGCAATATAGTAGGGGTGTAACGGTACGTGTATTTGTATTGAATCGTTTCGGTACGGGGGTTTCGGTTCGGTTCGGAGGTGTACCGAACGAGTTTCCACACGAACATATTAAGTAGCCGCCTCCGCTTCCTTCTGCCTCTGTCTCTGTCAGGACTCTACACAGCACCCAGCATTGTCCCACCCACACAACCATCTGATTGGTTACAAACAGAGCGGTAACAGCCAATCAGCAGTGCGTATTCAGAGCGGTAACAGCCAATCAGCAGTGCGTATTCAGAGCGGTAACAGCCAATCAGCAGTGCGTATTCAGAGCGGTAACAGCCAATCAGCAGTGCGTATTCAGAGCGGTAACAGCCAATCAGCAGTGCGTATTCAGAGCGCATGTAGTCATTGCTTAGCGTTTAGCAGGTAAGCATCAGGCTCCCCAAATTATAATAAACACCTCCCAGTCAACTACTAGTTACATCACTATGAGCCCGTTGACCTTCTAGAAACCTAAACGGCAGATCCGCTCGCTCGCAGTCCTGGCTTGAGGTGAAGGCTAATTCGCTTTTAGCGTAACGTTAGCTAAATTTGCGGTGTGTGTGGGTGTGTGTGTGTGTGTGTGTGTGTATGTGTGTGTGTGTGTGTATGTGTGTGTGCGTGTGTGTGTGTTACGGACAGCAAAGCCCTGTCTGTCTGTTATTTCACTTTACCTTTTTCTGTGTTGATTGAGCTGTGTTGAAGCAGGACATTATGTTAAATGAAGAGTTTCTGTCTCTGATAATTGATATAATAATGTAACTGCATCATTAAGCCTACATGAACTCCATGGTGTTCAGGGATGAATAGTCTCTTGTATTGCTATTGTACCATTTTTTCAGCTATAGTTACATTAATCATTAGAAATGCAGCAGCCTAGTTTTGAAGGGCAGGGTCCCTGCTATCACATGTTGATAAAAATATAACATTTACATAATAAAAATCAACTACAGGCTTCTCAAATGCTGTAATAAATTAAGCATGATGAGTTGACTTGAAACTGTTTAATGTTGCACTTTTTATATGTAGAAGAAAAGTTTTGTCATTTTATTTAATCTGAGCAACAACTTGAGGCAGTTTAATGTTGATTAACATGGGCATAATTATTATAGTGTTCCCAATGTTAAAAGGATAAAGCCATTGTTTACAAATTTAGTAAATAAATAACCAAAAAATGTATATTTTGTTGTTTTCTCACTGTACCAAAAATAAACCGAACCGTGACTTCTAAACCGAGGTACGTACCGAATCGACATTTTTGTGTACCGTTACACCCCTACAATATAGTGTATGTTTCAACACACTTAAATGTTCATCCATCCTTTTTCTATTTCAATTATCCTCACCAGGGTTGCGGGTAAGCCGAAGCTTATCCCAGCTGAGTTCACCAATTGCGGGACACACAGAGACAACCATTTAAACTCTCATTCATACCTTTTGACCATTTAGAGCGGGGGTCAGCATCCCCTGGCTCTAGAGCCACATGCGGCTCTTTAGCTGCGCCCTGGTGGCTCCATAGAGCTTTTTCAAAAATGTATGGAAATGGGAAAAAAATGGGGTGAAAAATATATTTTTTGTTGTAATATGGTTTCTGTAGGACAGGGGTAGGGAACCTATGGCTCTAGAGCCAGATGTGGCTCTTTTGATGACTGCATCTGGCTCTCAGATGAATGTTAGCTGACATTGCTTAACACGATAAGTAATGAATAATTCAGCTGGTAATCACAGTGTTAAAAATTACGTTCAAAATATAAAACATTCTCATGCATTTTAATCCATCCATCCGTTTTCTACCGCACCAGGAAGTCGCATTAATGGTAAGAAGTATTTTATTTATTATTGGTTAGCTTCAGAATAACAATGTTATTAAAAAAGAATAAGAGACTTATTATAATCTAAAAATGTTGGTCTTACTTAAAAATGCACGCATCTAGTTGTATCAGTGTTCATGGCTCTCTCAGCCAAAAAGGTTCCCGACCCCTACTGTAGGAGGACAAACACGACACAAACCTTCCTAATTGTTAGAAAGCCCACTGTTTAATAGGTTTGTGTTTATGCTTCACTGATGAGAGTATTTGGCGAGCGCCGTTTTGTCCTACTAATTTCAGTGGCCCTTGAACTCACCATTGTGTGGACTGTGACTCAACACTTTGTTTACATGTACAGCTTTCTCCGACGCTGCCACAAACATGTGTTTTATGCCACTCCTTCTTTGTCTCATTTTGTCCACCAAACGTTTTATGCTGCGCATGAATGCACCAACGTGAACTTTGTTGTTGTTAACGTTTTGTGTTGAGTGCTAATCAGGCTTATTTAGTCAGTGCATGACTGCAAGCTACTCGATGCTAAAATGCTATTTTAGGCTAGCTGTATGTACATATTGCATCATTATGCCTTATTTGTAGCTATATTTGAGCTCATTTTAATTTCCTTTACTTATGTGTATTTAGTTTATTTTTCCATGTTTCATGACACATTATCTGTATGTAATATTGGCTGCATTTCTGATAGTTGTGTGCCATGTTGTTCCAGACCACAGCAAACGTTACCCAGCTTGCAAAGATTGGACTTAATCCATTAGAAGAAGACAGCCTGCCGTTTCCTTTAACATGGACACACACATCTATACCTTTGGCCATTCTAAGACAGTCATTTCCAGGAGTTAGCTCACGCTCTAAGAAGTTTTACTAATACTTTCCAATGTTGTAAAAATGGATAGAATATGTATTACTTTTCAACAAAGATTTGCATCAGCTTGCGACACATGGTCATTCTGAGAGTAGGCTAATATAGCAAATATAGACACTTACATCATGTGTTGTCTTCATTATAAGACTTATATAAGACTTTTAATTTTTGCGGCTCCAGACCGATTACTTTCTTGTATTTGTGGTCCAGTATGGCTCTTTCAACATTTCGGGTTGCCGACCCCTTATTTAGAGTCTTCAACCCAATGTCCAAAAAGGAGATTAAGGTCCTTTGTTTGTTTTGTTTGAAAGTAAAGGAATATAAAAACAATTACATAAAAGATAGTAATTAATGAAAATGTGTGCTCTAAAGACTGTATCCCTTGCAGACTGTATTATTCTATATTGTAGGAACCAGAAGATTTTCTTTTTTTTAATAACAGAAAGAGACAGCCCCTTTTGTGTAAATGAGTGTGGATGAGTGTGAATGGGGGAGGGAGGGTTTTCTTGGGTTGATGCACTAATGGTAAGTGTATCTTGTGTCTTTTTTTATCCATCTTCATCTTCTTCCGCTTATCCGAGGTCGGGTCGCGGGGGCAGCAGCTTAAGCAGGGAAGCCCAGACTTCCCTCTCCCCAGCCACTTCGTCCAGCTCCTCCCGGGGGATCCCGAGGCGTTCCCAGGCCAGCCGGGAGACATATTCTTCCCAACGTGTCCTGGGTCTTCCCCGTGGCCTCCTACCGGTCGGACGTGCCCTAAACACCTCCCTAGGGAGGCGTTCGGGTGGCATCCTGACCAGATGCCCGAACCACCTCATCTGGCTCCTCTCGATGTGGAGGAGCAGCGGCTTTACTTTGAGCTCCCCCCGGATGGCAGAGCTTCTCACCCTATCTCTAAGGGAGAGCCCCGCCACCTGGCGGAGGAAACTCATTTCGGCCGCTTGTACCCGTGATCTTGTCCTTTCGGTCATAACCCAAAGCTCATGACCATAGGTGAGGATGGGAACGTAGATCGACCGGTAAATTGAGAACTTTGCCTTCCGGCTCAGCTCCTTCTTCACCACAACGGATCGATACAGCGTCCGCATTACTGAAGACGCCGCACCGATCCGCATGTCGATCTAACGATCCACTCTTCCCTCACTCGTGAACAAGACTCCGAGGTACTTGAACTCCTCCACTTGGGGCAGGGTCTCCTCCGCAACCCGGAGATGGCACTCCACCCTTTTCCGGGCGAGAACTATGGATTCGGACTTGGAGGTGCTGATTCTCATCCCAGTCGCTTCACACTCAGCTGCGAACCGATCCAGCGAGAGCTGAAGATCCTGGCCAGATGAAGCCATCAGGACCACATCATCTGCAAAAAGCAGAGACCTAATCCTGCAGCCACCAAACCAGATCCCCTCAACGCCTTGACTGCGCCTAGAAATTCTGTCCATAAAAGTTATGAACAGAATCGGTGACAAAGGGCAGCCTTGGCGGAGTCCAACTCTCACTGAAAACGTGTCCGACTTACTGCCGGCAATGCGGACCAAACTCTGGCACTGATCATACAGGGAGCGGACCGCCACAATCAGACAGTCCGATACCCCATACTCTCTGAGCACTCCCCACAGGACTTCCCGAGGGACACAGTCAAATGCCTTCTCCAAGTCCACAAAACACATGTAGACTGGTTGCGCAAACTCCCATGCACCCTCAAGGACCCTGCCGAGAGTATAGAGCTGGTCCACAGTTCCACGACCAGGACGAGAACCACACTGTTCCTCCTGAATCCGAGGTTCGACTATCCGGCGTAGCCTCCTCTCCAGCACACCTGAATAGACCTTACCGGGAAGGCTGAGGAGTGTGATCCCACGATAGTTAGAACACACCCTCCGGTTCCCCTTCTTAAAGAGAGGAACCACCACCCCGGTCTGCCAATCCAGAGGTACCGCCCCCGATGTCCACGCGATGCTGCAGAGTCTTGTCAACCAAGACAGCCCCACAGCATCCAGAGCCTTAAGGAACTCTGGGCGGATCTCATCCACCCCCGGGGCCTTGCCACCGAGGAGCTTTTTAACTACCTCAGCAACCTCAGCCCCAGAAATAGGAGAGCCCACCACAGATTCCCCAGGCACTACTTCCTCATAGGAAGACGTGTTGGTGGGATTGAGGAGGTCTTCGAAGTATTCCCCCCACCGATCCACAACATCCGCAGTCGAGGTCAGCAGAACACCATCCTCACCATACACGGTGTCTTTTTTTATGTTGTTTAAAATAAAAAAAATAAAAAAATAAAAAAAATAAAAAGGAGATTCGAAGCCAGATCTCCCTGACATTGTGGCCTACAATCTAACCACCAGTCCACCGTGTATCCTTGTATAGACTAAACTGTATTTAGTAAAATACACCTGCAAATGTGCTAAAACCTTAACTTTTCCATCCGGAATAGGTAAACCATAACTTCTAAGTCTTTCAACTTATACACCCACATTGTTGTCCATCCATCCATTTGCTACCGCTTGTCCCTTTCGGGGTCGTGGGGGGTGCTGGAGCCTATCTCAGCTGTTGTATGCCTTACAATTGGTTAGCAGTCTCTGGAAGAGCCAGGAACAAAACAAGGGTGCAGGAAATTACTCAAAAACCCTTTCTGACAACTAAAGGAAAGCATTTCCAAATGCAGTCTTTGAAATGGAGTGATATGATTTAGCATGAAGGGGATTCTTGTTCAAAAAATTTTGACCATCTCATCGCACCCCTCAACCTAAATTACCGTTGGAAATACATTATAGAGTGACTTCTTTCCTGCTGCTCCGGTGGCTCTGGAAGAAGAGAGAGGAGTAAAAAATAGAATATAATAAATTATGTAGCCTTCCAGCGGGCCTCGTCTCCCTCATCACTCAATCTCACTTCCATCCCCTCTCTCTAATTAGTCTACACATTTGTTTCACTTGTTCCTTTTTTGGTGACCATATCACGCGCAAGAAGTGTCTATTTACTGTTGCCACAGAGAACTTAAAACTTTGCACATATAAACACCAGGCATTAAACGAGCAAGTCTGAAAACGGACAGTTATTCATGATCATCAAAGATGACGATTAATTACTCTGGATGAATCATTCTAGGGCACCACATCTCTTGTTAGAGGGGTCAATAACCAGGCTGCAAAATGTGCACTTTTATGAAGTAAGTTAGAGCACTAGAAGGCCTAACTAGCCAAGGTTGCAACTAGAGCTACAGCTATCGAATATTTTAGTTATCGAATATCCCGATCGATTAATCGAATAATATAATACATCCTATTTTTGCTTAATTAAAGTTTAATCTTATATGCTAAGATGTGCCCTCAATTATTGCGTTTGGCCTAACTGTCTTTTATTTCCTAAACACCTGTTTTCATTTTTGAAGGCTGACACGCACAGCTAAAATGCATTTGTGGTTGATTGTGCCAATTTGTGTGTGCTAATAAAAACAGGTGCGCTCACAGGTGCGGTCACACCACACAGCCCTATGTACTGTGTGGTGTGACCGCATCAACAATGTTCTTGTCTCTCGTGCGTTTTTGATGATTATTATACGGTGCCGTTTAAATGATGGTTTCTCCACGCAAATCCGCTGAGCTGTTTTCAACCTGCCAACAATACATAAACAATATAAAAAGACAAACCACTTAAAGGCCTACTGAAACCCACTACTACCAACCACGCAGTCTGATAGTTTATATATCAATGATGAAATCTTAACATTGCAACACATGCCAATACGGCCGGGTTAACTTATAAAGTGCAATTTTAAATTTCCCGCTAAACTTCCGGTTGAAAAACATCTATGTATGATGACGTATGCACATGACGTCACTAGTTAAACGGAAGTATTGGTACACCATTGAATCCAATACAAAAAAGCTCTGTTTTCATCTCAAAATTCCACAGTATTCTGGACATCTGTGTTGGTGAATCTTTTGCAATTTGTTTAATGAACAATGAAGACTGCAAAGAAGAAAGTTGTAGGTGGGATCGGTGTATTAGCGGTTGGCTGTAGCAACACAACCAGGAGGACTTTGACTTGGATAGCAGACGCGCTAACAGACGCGCTAGCCGACGCTGGCCGCCGACCGCACGGATGATCGGGTGAAGTCCTTCGTCCTCCCGTCGATCGCTGGAACGCAGGTGAGCACGGGTGTTGATGAGCAGATGAGGGCTGGCGTAGGTGGAGCGCTAATGTTTTTATTTTAGCTCTGTGAGGGAGGTCCCGTTGCTAAGTTAGCTTCAATGGCGTCGTTAGCAACAGCATTTTTAAGCTTCGCCAAGCTGGAAATGATTAACCGTGTATTTACAGTACATGTCCACGGTTTAATAGTATTGTTGATCTTCTGTCTATCCTTCCAGTCAGTGGTTTATTTATTTTGTTTCTCTCTGCATTTGAGCCCGATGCTATCACGTTAGCTCAGTAGCTAAAGAGCTTCACCGATGTATTGTCGTGGAGATAAAAGTCACTGTGAATGTCCATTTCGCGTTCTCGACTCTGATTTTCAAGAGGATATAGTATCCGAGGTGGTTTAAAATACAAATCCGTGATCCACAATAGAAAAAGGAGAAAGTGTGGAATCCAATGAACCCTTGTACCTAAGTTACGGTCAGAGCGAAAAAAGATACGTCCTGCACTGCATTCTAGTCCTTCACTCTTATGTTCCTCATCCACAAATCTTTCATCCTCGCTCAAATTAATGGGGTAATCGTCGCTTTCTCGGTCCGAATCTCTCTCGCTGCTGGTGTAAACAATGGGGAAATGTGAGGAGCCTTCCAGCCTGTGACGTTAAAGTTGCAAAGTTTATCGTCGTTGTTCTCTACTAAATCCTTTCAGCAAAAATATGGCAATATCGCAAAATGATCAAGTATGACACATAGAATGGATCTGCTATCCCCGTTTAAATAAAAAAATGTCATTTCAGTAGGCCTTTAATAATGACAAGAACAGTTTTACATTTTAAGAATGCAATAAAGTTCACTGCATTCATTGCATGCAAAATAGTAATCGATGTTAAGATGAAAACAAATATATATCAAATTAGTTCAAAATTAATATTTGCTGAGAAAATTAAAATAAAAGTATATTCTTAGTATCAAAAATAAAACAATAAGAACAGTTTTCATTATATCAAACATAAAAAGTGGATTAGATAGTGCCTTTAATACTGCATATGAAATGTTAAACTTCATATTCAGAACCAATATGGCTGACAGGAGCTTCTGCAAGGACTTGGCACTCTTAAGTTCTACAGAGAATATAGTGGGTGCAAGTGCAAGCTATCCAAGTAGCATGTGGTTGCATGACTTGAATAACCCGAATAACTTTGCACGACCACTTTCGCGGGGTTACTAATGAAAGGGTAATTGAACACGACAGCTCGGACAGCGTTGTTAGTTTTCAACACCTTTTGGCGGCATTTGATGACTTTGTGGGAGTGAGAGAACACATCCTGGTTATCATTATGAATAACATTTATTTTACTAACACAACTTTTGCGTTTACATTTGATAATAGATGACTTACATTGCCTCCGGACGTCCCTCAAATCGTATGCTTTTTCGACAGGTGCTACAGCATCGAACTTGTGCTATCGTGGTATGCGAGCTCCACTTTGCAGTGTGAAGTGTTCCCACACCTTAGACCACTTTTGTCGCGTTTTAATTCCCTCCTTTTACTACAGCTCTTGTCCACTGCTTTCTACGGCGTCTGCCATTGCGAGTTATGTCGGCGAAAAAGTTTTCGAAACTCAAGCGTATTTAAAAGAGCGGTGTTGTGCAGTGCAGGGGGCGTATGGTCTGTGACGTAAACACGCTGTGCAATATCTACACAGTCCGTGCAAAATGTGAGCTTTGACTACTGTTTAGTAAACGGGGCAAAATGCCGTAAAAGCAGCCAACATTCCTAGAATATATTTTGTAATCGAATTACTCGAGTTACTCGAGGAATCATTTCAGCTCTAGTTGCAACACTCACACAGACACTAACGATGGTCTAGAATGCTTTATCATGTTACACAGCCTGCTGATGCAATGATAAGGTCATCCATTCATCCATGCATTTTCTACCGGTTATTCTGTTTGTCCAGGGGAGTTGGAGCCTACCCTAACTGACTTTGTGCCAAAGGCGAACAACACCTTGCCTGCAGTCAATCACCAGTAGACAGTTGCTTTAGATGCTATAGACCAGGACTCGCCAACAAGTGAGCTACCAGTAGCTAGCCACCAGATTTTTAATAGCTCGCCAAAGGGTTAAGGAATATGTGCTCAAACACTTGGTATATTTATAACTGTTCAATTTAGACATAATGACTGTTTCATGACACATTACAACCAAGTACAAACCCAGTTTCCATATGAGTTGGGAAATTGTGTTAGATGTAAATATAAACGGAATACAATGATTTGCAAATCATTTTCAACCCATATTCAGTTGAATTTGAGACACTTGTGATTTAGGGTTATATAAATAAACATTGATTGATTGATTGATTGATTGAATATGCTACAAAGACAACATATTTGATGTTCAAACTGATAAACACTTTTTTTTTTTTCAAATAATCATTAACTTTAGAATTTGATGCCAGCAACACGTGACAAAAAAGTTGGGAAAGGTGGCAATAAATACTGATAAAGTTGAGGAATGCTCATCAAACACTTATTTGGAACATCCCACAGGTGAACAGGCAAATTGGGAACAGGTGGGTGCCATGATTGAGAATAAAACTAGATTCCATGAAATGCTCAGTCATTCACAAACAAGGATGGGGCGAGGGTCACCACTTTGTCAACAAACGCGTGAGCAAATTGTTGAACAGTTTAAGCAAAACCTTTCTCAACCAGCTATTGCAAGGAATTTAGGGATTTCACCATCTATGGTCTGTAATATCATCAAAGGGTTCAGACAATCTGGAGAAATCACTCCACGTAAGCAGCTAAGCCCGTGACCTTCGATCCCTCAGGCTGTACTGCATCAACAAGCGACATCAGTGTGTAAAGGATATCACCACATGGGCTCAGGAACACTTCAGAAACCCACTGTCAGTAACTACAGTTGGTCGCTACATCTGTAAGTGCAAGTTAAAACTCTCCTATGCAAGGCGAAAACCGTTTATCAACAACACCCAGAAACGCTGTCGGCTTTGCTGGGCCTGAGCTCATCTAAGATGGACTGATACAAAGTGGAAAAGTGTTCTGTGGTCTGACGAGTCCACATTTCAAATTGTTTTTGGAAACTGTGGACGTCGTGTCCTCCGGACCAAAGAGGAAAAGAACCATCCGGATTGTTATAGGCGCGAAGTTGAAAAGCCAGCATCTGTGATGGTATGGGGGTGTATTAGTGCCCAAGACATGGGTAACTTACACATCTGTGAAGGCGCCATTAATGCTGAAAGGTACATACAGGTTTTGGAGCAACATATGTTGCCATCCATGCAACGTTACCATGGACGCCCCTGCTTATTTCAGCAAGACAATGCCAAGCCACGTGTTACATCAACGTGGTTTCATAGTAAAAGAGTGCGGGTACTAGACTGGCCTGCCTGTAGTCCAGACCTGTCTCCCATTGAAAATGTGTGGCGCATTATGGAGCCTAAAATACCACAACGGAGACCCCCGGACTGTTGAACAACTTAAGCTGTACATCAAGCAAGAATGGGAAAGAATTCCACCTGAGAAGCTTAAAAAATGTGTCTCCTCAGTTCCCAAACGTTTACTGAGTGTTGTTAAAAGGAAAGGCCATGTAACACAGTGGTGAACATGCCCTTTCTTAACTACTTTCGCACGTGTTGCAGCCATGAAATTCTAAGTTAATTATTATTTGCAAAAAATAAATAAAGTCTATGAGTTTGAACATCAAATATCTTATTTTTGTAGCATATTCAACTGAATATGGGTTGAAAAGGATGTGCAAATCATTGTATTCTGTTTATATTCACATCTAATACAATTTCCCAACTCATATGGAAACAGGGTTTGTAGTATAAATACAATGGCGACACTGTTTGAATGGAGATCTTTGGAAATAAAGTGCACTTTAAATGTTGTCAGTCACATAAATAAGACACAGATATTTCACCATTCCTTTGTTTTTGTTAATGTAATTCAAATATTGATGAACGTTAGCGACCCCTGCTACAGTAAGAAGGGATGTGCCGATTGAAGAATCGTCCGATTTCCATGGAAAACTTTGTGATCGGCCAATGCTGATGAATGCCCTTTCAATGCCGATAATGAAAAGCTGATACCCTATGGCTTATTTATGATTTTTTTTTTGTTCCCTGGGCTGACAGAGACAGCTAGCAGCTAACTGTGTATGTCCATACACAGCGTGGAGCCGCTCCCCTAAGTTTATAGTCATTACCTCCATAGCGGCAAATAACCTGCATTTCTTAAAAATGTCATTATCACTGTAGGGTGGTAATACACATTTTACTCACAGAGCAAAAGCAACCAGAAGCAGACAAGAAGTTTTGCTAATTGTCAGAATAATTGTATCTAAGTTATCACAAAACTTTGTGTTGCCATGAGTTCCCGGCGAGAGGACAAAAGCTGTCTTTGCTCATACCAATCAAAAGGCTTGTAAAACTCCACTGTGTAGGATGGGAAGCGACATGAAGGTGTCGGTTTCTTTGATCTATTGTAATCCACAGGAAGATTTTGTTTTGACCCGAGATCTACAAAGCGGAGAGGAAGCAGGACCTGACCACCCTCCAGGCACCTTTTCTTTGAACTGTTTTGTAACCAAAGGTGTCGGCTGTTTACGACCCCCCTTCCTTTAGAAACAGCTGTTGCTATGTAATCAGGGAATATCCAGATAAAAGAGGAGTTGTGGACCTTTTTCGTCAGAGCGTGGTGGAAGACTGTCAAAGAGTACAGCCCAGACGTTTCTCCTCAATGAGCTAAATTGAATTATGTCTCTGTTTAATTCCTTGCTTCTTTGTCTGTTTAATAGATGTCATCAGTGTTTGAACCTGACACTAATCGCTGAGGTAGCTTGAAACAACACAATAAATAAGTGTTTAGTAAACTTTAACAAAAGTGTAGTTGGAAGCACGTTGTAGCAGACAATAACCTGCTATTAATAAGAAATTAACAATTACATTAAAATAGTCTAGTGAGAGGATAATACAATGGTGATCTGTAGCTTCTAAGTCTACACCAGACCTGGGCAAATTAAGGCCAGGGGGGCCTCATGCGTCCCGTTAAGCTTTTCAATCTGGCCCGCCGGACATTCCCAAATATTTTTTTTTAGATCTTTAAACTGTAGCTGACATTATGATGTGCAGATATTTTTTCAAATTAACATAAATCTTGAACTACACAAAGTATTTCAATGGTTGGAATCTACACTTTTGCATTATATACTAGTTACTATGTTAATCTAAGTCACAGCAGCTCAGACGAGGCACCAAGCAGTGTGGGCGTGGTTTGTTTCCACAAAGTGTTTCCAGAGCGGCCAGCCTGAAATGCGGGTGTCAGGGACAGACGTGGCAGGAGATTCTTACAACAAAGTTCTAAAGCTTAGTGATATATCGGATTGTAGGTGGGTTCATATTTCGCTGTGTTTGTTGCATTTTTGTTGCGTTTCGCTTTATTGTAAAATATGTAGATCGAGAGGGGGTGTGACGTTCACGTGTTGTCAATATTCAGTGTTTTATCGTTCATAGTTAATGTTATAAATCCCACATTCTTTATGTCCATGTATAGAGATATCCGATAATATCGGCCTGCCGACATTATCGGCCGATAAATGCTTTAAAATGTAATATCGGAAATTATCAGTATTGTTTTTTTATTATCGGTATCATATTTTTTTAAAATTAAATAAGTATACCAACCCAAAAAAACTCCCTCCCCCATTTACACTCATTCACACTCATTCACACAAAAGGGTTGTTTCTTTCTGTTATTAATATTCTGGTTCCTACATTATATATCAATATATATCAATACAGTCTGCAAGGGATACAGTCCGTAAGCACACATGATTGTGCGTGCTACTGGTCCACTAATAGTACTAACCATTAACAGTTAATTTTACTAATTTTCATTAATTACTAGTTTCTATGTAATTGTTTTTATATTGTTTTACTTTCTTTTTTATTCAAGAAAATGTTTTTAATTTATTTATCTTATTTTTAATTGTATTAATTTTTAAAAAAAGGACCTTATCTTCACCATACCTGGTTGTTCAAATTAAGCATAATAATGTGTTAATTCCACGACTGTATATATCGGTATCGGTTGATATCGGTATCGCTAATTAAGAGTTGGACAATATCGGAATATCGGATATCGGCAAAAAGCCATTACTGGACATCCCTATTCATGTACATTCTGGGTGTCTCATTCAGTAAAAAAAATTACAATTCCATTTACTTTTTTTCAGGCTGTCTGTCATAACGTTTTTAGCATTCAATCAGACATTATTGTGAGGTTTTGTATTAGTGTTCCCAAAAATCGGATATACCAGCCCCCAGACACATTTTTTTCTCTAAATTTGGCCACCCCGAGTAAAAAAAAAATTGCCCATGTCCTGGTCTACACGTAAGAGTAGGATGGATCGATCTATACATTGGTAGTGTCGATACCAAGTGTAGTATCAGTATATGATCGATATATAAATCAATATTTATATGCTTACAAAATCAGTTTGTCGTTGTTTTTGTTATTGTTGACAAATTCATGGAAAATTATATTTGGACACAGGAAAACAGTAGCTTAGGAAGTAGCTTTTGTTTTGTTAGTGAGTACTATTTTGATTAAATAAGGTATGTAATAAAAGAGAATAGGGAAATAGTTTAAAAATTGAGTTGATATTGTTTCACTACCTTCCCGTGTTTTTTTCCGATCTTAACTGTGATAAAAATGTACAGCTAATATTCCTAATAGAAACACATGCTTAACTTCAAGCCCAACATGACACAGAAAAAGTCTACAGAGCCAACGTGATTACCATCTCCCACCAGCTAACCATGTCAGCACAATAAAAAAAAAAATCGGATGGTATAACTCCTTCAATTCCTATCAATCTCGGTAATGACTTGCACTTAAAATGTCATATATTGTTAAAATCTGCTTTGTACTCAGCACAGCCTTGCTGTCACTTTAAAGAGACCATTGAAAAAGCCATCCAATCAAGACAAAATGCACCTGCTTCTCAGTGCACGATGGAACTTGGATTCCAAAAAAACGCTCTAAGCTTTGAACTTCTGAGGGTGCACTGTGGAGCTCTGCTAGACACACCATTTTCCCCAACATAATGGAATTGTTATATTTGTCGTATGATTGCTAGCTTTGTGGAGGCACTGATGGAAGCCACTCCATGTAGAAGCTGGACTAGAATCATACGATTGGCCACTGATTCTGCAGAACTTTCCTCTGCAAGTTGTGAGGTTGAGAAAAAAATGTCTTATTGAAATATTTGATATTAATAGACTTAAAAGAATATGTTTGTTTTATAGTTTGTATCTTACTTTTAGAGATGTCCGATAATGGCTTTTTTGCTGATATCCGATATTCCGATATTGTCCAACTCTTAATTACCGATTCCGATAACAACCGATACCGATATGTACAGTCGTGGAATTAACACATTATTATGCCTAATTTTGTTGTGATGCCCCGCTGAATGCATTAAACAACGTAACAAGGTTTTCCAAAATAAAGCAACTCAAGTTATGGAAAAAAATGCCAACATGGCACTGCCATATTTATTATTGAAGTCGCAAAGTGCATTATTTTTTGTAACATGCCTCAAAACTGCAGCTTGGAATTTGGGACATGCTCTCCCTGAGAGAGCATGAGGAGGTTGAGGTGGGCGGGGTTGGGGGGGTTAGCGGGGGGTGTATATGGTAGCGTCCCGGAAGAGTTAGTGCTGCAAGGGGTTCTGGGTATTTGTTCTGTTGTGTTTATGTTGTGTTACGGTGCGGATGTTCTCCCAAAATGTGTTTGTCATTCTTGTTTGGTGTGGGTTCACAGTGTGGTGCATATTTGTAACAGTGTTAAAGTTGTTTATACGGCTACCCTAAGTGTGACCTGTATGGCTGTTGACCAAGTATGCGTGGCATTCACTTGTGTGTGTGAAAAGCCGTAGATATTATGTGATTGGGCCGGCACGCAAAGGCAGTGCCTTTAAGGTTTATTGGCGCTCTGTACTTCTCCCTACGTCCGTGTACCACTCCGTACAGCGGCGTTTTAAAAAGTCATACATTTTACTTTTTCAAACTGATACCGATAATTTCCGATATTACATTTTAAAGCATTTATCGGCCGATAATATCGGCAGTCCGATATTATCGGACATCTCTAGTTTCATAGTTTTTATCGCGCAAAGTTGAAACCTGTTGATTGACTTGATGGCAGTGATTCTCAACAGTGGTACTGGTACGCCAAATAATAACTTACCGTATATTCCGGACCATAGGGCGCACTGCTGATGAATGGTCTATTTTCGATCTTTTTTTCATATATAAGGCGCACCGGATTATGATTTTTCTAAATGTAAAACACTTCCTTGTGGTCTACATAACATGTAATGGTGGTTATTTGGTCAACATGTTGCATAGATGATGTTTTACAGATCATCTTCAAGTCGCTTTCTGACAGTCGTTTCAGGATGCGCCGTTTTGTGGGCGGTCTTATTTACGTGGCTCACCTTCGACAGCGTCTTCTCCCCGTCATCTTTGTTGTAGCGGTGTAGCGTGCAAGGACGGGAGTGGAAGAAGTGTCAAAAGATGGAGCTAACTGTTTTAATGACATTCAGACTTTACTTCAATCAATAACTGAGCAGCATCTCCTCATCCGTGGCTCACTAGTGCAATAACAATGCCGAAAATGTGTCCTGTGAAAAAAACGTCCGAGCGGAACTCTCTAATAACTAAAGTTACTTGGGTGAATAATGTAAACTCACTACACCGGTATGTTTTAGTGCTTGTATGGCGAGTTTACTGACATATATAGGTAAGAACTTTACAATACTTTGTGGAGGTTGCCCTCCTGTGGGTTCTTCTGACCACAAAGATACTCTCGTTTGAGCAAGGCTTTTATTTGCATATATACAATGCACAGGACTTTTCAGCCAGCCGTCTGCATGCTTTCGTTCTCATGTGTCTTAGTGTGTGCCTCTCTTCTCCCACTCCAACTCCAACTCCAACCACGTGTCTCGTGCCGGCTGCTGCTAATAAGGGCGACAGGTGATTAGAACACCAGCCCCAGCTGGGCAATCCACTCACCTGCCGCTGGCTTCGAGGCCGGTCCTTACACACCCCGCTCCGCGGCAGACCCGCAGACCACGCCCCCCTCCACATACTTTTTATTAGAAATGGCAATAGCAGAGGAATAATGTCACGTAACAAGAAGATAAAGAAGAAATAAGCTTATTGACTACGACTTCGGATGCGCACACATTTTCAGAACTTATGCAGATCCCAAATACAGATCAGCAGGTACCAGAAGGTAAGAAAAGTTGCTTTTGCATAATATTGCGAAACAAAACGCCAGATAATATGTCTTACCTTATACACACACCATGATAATACTCGTATGTTGAAGCACAGTATAATCCATTAAACGGTGCGGCTTTAAAGCTTACCAAAGTCGTACTAAAACATTTTCATAGATTTTTCAACACCGTGTGTAATGTTCTATATTTTCAATGGAACATATAAAATGTTGGTGTTGTTTACTTGAGTCATATTGCAGTCTGCACGTATCTCTTGTGTTTGACTGCCATCTACTGGTTACACTTATCATTTCACCATGTACCAAATAAAATAGCTTCGAGGTCGGTAAGCAAAACCAGAATTATTCCGTACATTAGGCGCACCACGTTATAAGGCGCACTGTCGGGTTTTGAGCAGAAAAAAAACATTTTAAGTGTGCCTTATAGTCCGGAAAATACGGTAATTAAAGTACAGTGTTTTATGTTACTGTTAAAACTGTGGCCAAAAATATTAACAATATCTGTTAAATATTTTTGCCTTGTTTTTAATGAATGTGTAGGCCTACTACACTGCTGTATGTTAATGTTGGTCATTACTGTGGTACTTAGAGAGCAAAGTGTTTTCTAAGGTGGTACTTGGTGAAAAGAAAATTTGAGAACCTCTGCTTTATGGGATATTGAGCTTTGAGATACCCGGGGCTTCTATCACAATGCGTCGTGACCTTATCCACCTCCAAATGCGTTACCTTGTAATGTTGATGTCCCTTGCCATTTCCAAAACACGGGCAAGCGGAGGAGAGCAGCCAGGCAATGAGCACACAATAATGTCAGACCGCAGTGAAACAATCCTACATGCCATGCGCTCACCTCTCTGCCTCAACCCTCATTTCATGTTTTCTGTCCTCTTCCTTTCCTGTCATTTGTAAACAAGGTGCATCCACATGTCACACGTCCACACAGGGACATCATTTCTTGTTCTTGGGACATGCATTCTTAGACAGAGTCCTTTTAAATACATCTTACACAGCCATGTATCAATACATACTGAAACCACAAAATCCAAGTTACGGATCTTTTTCACGGTTTTCAGTAGAGATGTCCGATAATATCGGACTGCCGATATTATCGGCCGATAAATGCTTTAAAATGTAATATCGGAAATTATCGGTATCGGTTTCAAAAAGTAAAATGTATGACTTTTTAAAACACCGCTGTACGGAGTGGTACACGGACCTAGGGAGAAGTATTGAGCGCCAATAAACCTTAAAGGCACTGCCTTTGCTTGCCGGTCCAATCACATAATATCTACGGCTTTTCACACACACAAGTAAATGCAAGCCATACTTGGTCAACAGCCATACAGGTTACACTGAGGGTGACCGTATAAACAACTTTAACACTGTTACAAATATGCGCCACACTGTGAACCCACACCAAACAAGAATGACAAACACATTTCGGGAGAACATCCGCACCGTAACACAACATAAACAATACAAAACAAATACCCAGAACCTCTTGCAGCACTAACTCTTCCGGGACGCTACAATATACACCCCCCCGCTACACCCTACACAAAGACCCCGCCCCCCCAACCCCAACCCCGCCCACCTCAACCTCCTCATGCTCTCTCAGGGAGAGCATGTTCCAAATTCCAAGGTGCTGTTTTGAGGCATAATAACAACAAAATGAGGCATAATAATGTGTTAATTCCACGACTGTATATATCGTATCGGTTGATATCGGAATCGGTAATTAAGAGTTGGACAATATCGAAATATCGGATATCGTCAAAAAAGCCATTATTGGACATCTCTAGTTTTCAGTTCTGTTAGGTGTATCTTGCTGTTCTTTTCAACACCCCATAATTAGGTGTGGATGCCAAAAATGATCATTGTTGCACAAATCATTGCAGATTAAAAATATTATTGTTTATTATGGTTAGAGTGTCCGCCCTGAGATCGGTAGGTTGTGAGTTCAAACCCCGGCCGAGTCATACCAAAGACTATAAAAATGGGACCCATTACCTCCCTGCTTGGCACTCAGCATCAAAGGTTGGAATTGGGGGTTAAATCACCAAAAATGATTACCGGGTGCGGCGCCGCTGCTGCCCACTGCTCCCCTCACCTCCCAGGGGGCGAACAAGGGGATGGATCAAATGCAGAGGACACATTTCACCACACTTAGTGTGTGTGACAATCATTGGTACTTTAACTTAACTTATTGTCTGTATTATTTTGCGATGAAATTCAACACTAATCTAATCATAATATGTACAACTAACAATGCAAGTAACCTTTAAAATGCAATTAAAAACATTTCCAATTAGTATTTTTTACCATTGTAGTTAGGAGGTCAATAACTTTTAATCATCTTAAATAAGTAAACAAACTATACAAATAAAATAGACTTTCAATTTATGTTAGCAGAAGTTGCAGTTCAACAAATAATGAACATCTAGAAGTGCAGCTTTTTCCTTAGTTGGAAAAATGGGGTCGGGTGGTTTGTTTTGTTGTCTTTTTTGTTGTCATTACTTTCCGTTTGGTTTTTGCAATCATCGTTTTTCCTCCTATTTTTTGTTATTTTGCAGTGTTTCTCACTAGCGAGTCGCAAGAGACAAAGATTGCGGTGGACAGAGG
The DNA here is from genome assembly GCF_033978785.1 of Entelurus aequoreus. NCBI lineage: Eukaryota > Metazoa > Chordata > Actinopteri > Syngnathiformes > Syngnathidae > Entelurus > Entelurus aequoreus. The sequence continues at coordinate 40,929,362 of NC_084748.1, read as the reverse complement.
GTTCACTCTGTTCATTTGATGCACAGAGTGAACTCTCTTGCAACCCGCTTGGAAGCAAGAGATCAAGAAAACAAAAAAAAACAGACATCGCAATTTATCGACGCCAGCAAAGTTATCAAGTTCATTTTTCACTTATTGTTCGATAGTTGATTTATTGGCCCACAATCCACTATTACCATTTATTAGTTGTGGTTTTTACCAACAAGTATTTGATAAAATACAACCAAAAATTACTTCTAAAGCGCTGACCCTAAATTTGTGTATCTTTATAACCAAATGATATGTCAACATAAAGTGGAGCACAAGATTTATCAGCATTAGTTTTGATTTTTTAATCAAAACAAAAATACCTGTTGATTACATGCACCATTATTTTGATACAAAACATAATTGGACAATTTTGGCATTATTTTAGGTCAAAGCATATTAACATTTTAACATAAATGTACCAATGAATGATTTACTGTAAGAACAGCGTGCTTATGTAAGGTACCTTTTTTTCTAAACCTTTATTTTGTTGTTTACCGGAATTTGCGCACAGCACTGTAATTATGCAATTATACAGCAAAATGCATTTATTTATTATTATTATGTCAATGCCAGTGCATTCACACGAATACGATTCTACACTAACAACTCATCTATTTAGTACTATTGTGTAAATGCCAACACATTTACATATATAAGATTCCACACTAAAAACTCACAGTTCAACTTTCGAAGCACTTCTACATTCCACTTTGTGTTGTCCCGATACCAATATGTTGGTACCGGCACCGGTACCAAAATTTATTTAGATACTTTTCGGTACTTGTTGATACTTTTCTTAATAAAGGGCACCACAAAAAATTGCATTATTGGCTTTATTTGAACAAAACAAATCTTAGGGTACATTAAACATATGTTTCTTATTGCAAGTTTGTCCTTAAATAAAATAGTGAACATACTAAACAACTTGTCTTTTAGTAGTAAGTAAACTAACAAAGGCTCCTAATTTAGTCTGCTGACATATGCAGTAACATATTGTGTCATTTTTATTCTATTATTTTGTCAAAATAATTAAGGACAAGTGGTAGAAAATGAATTATTAATCTACTTGTTCATTTACTGTTAATATCTGCTTACTTTCTCTTTTGACATGTTCTATCTACACTTCTGTTAAAATGTAATAATCACTTATTCTTATCTTGTTTGGATGCTTTACATTAGTTTTGGATGATACCACAAATTTGGGTATCAATCCGATACCAAGTAGTTACAGGATCATACATTGGTCATATTCAAAGTCCTCATGTGTCCAGGAACATATTTCCTTAGTTTATAAACATAATATACATTTTTTAAAAAACGAAAGAAGATGTTGTGATGTCAATAAATATCGATGTAATCATAGTAGTATCGACTAGATACGCTCTTGTACTTGGTATCATTATAGTGGATGTCAGGTGTAGATCCACCAATGGCGTTTGTTTACATTTTGACGCAGGTGAGCTACGGTGTGTAGTGAAGCATGTTTAGCTATATATTTTCAAATTCAGGACAAAGTTATATGTTTTTTTTACTGGTGCACAAAATGAACCGTGCATGAACATCACCTTGTTCAAAAAACAAAACCAACACAGTGCATGAACTCACACCTGCAAATCAGATGGAAAATTAGAGGGAACATTGTTTGGGGGTATCCATAGTACGCCAATAGGGAGGAGTTTTTATTTACAAGATGGGTCAGGTGTGTCTTGACCTCCACCGAACCCTTGAGGCTGACTCACCGAACCCCTAGGGTTCGATCGAACCCAGGTTAAGAACCACTGGTCTACACACTGTCTGCTTGTAAGTACTCCGTGATTGTGCGCTGCCGAACATGCTTGTCTGCTCGTAAACCAGCAATGACACGACGTGACGACGACGGGGGGGGAGGGCAGAGGGCTGGTCAGACCGGTTCTTTTCAGAGGCGGTATAGTACCGAATATGATTAATTAGTATCGCGGTACTATACTAATACCGGTATACCGCACAACCCTAATTCCTCAACAGAATTACACTTTAGAGTCAGCTATTTAACATTCAAACTATTCTTACATACGTTCTACATTCCATCAGCATTTCAGTTCAGCTTCCGCATTTGAGCATTCGCACGCAACTTCTTTACCATGTAAGCCCAAATCAAAACTGCTCTCGACTTGGAAGACGTGGAATACACATTGTGTGGTGTTCGGGTCTGTGGGACCCGTTTTCATTTTTTATTAAAAGAAAAATGATACAATTAATACATTTTTCAAACTGAGACTCACTGACTCTGGCTCATTTTCTGTGAAGAACATGTATCAGAATACATATTTAATGACCACACACCATACACCCACCCCTACACATTTCTATTACATATAGAAGTGTGGAAATTGATGTTCTGTGTACCACAACACATACACACACACACACACACACACACACACACACACACACACACACACACACACACACACACACACACACACACACACACACACACACACACACACACACACACACAGCAGGCCTAGACAGGAGGAGGACAGGGTGTAAGTACACAGAACATCAGAGGGTGAAATGTGCGAGAAAATGAGAGCAGACAGTGTTGACAAACAATGTTGCAACCTTGTGTGGGAACCGCAGGTGCAGAAACACAAAATAAGAATCCCTGTGGGATGCAGAAACTGGCAGATACATTTTCCGTGCAACGTTCATATTGTTGTTACTCAGCCAGCGTTTGTGGGTCTGATGGACCCGTTGCATTTTGTGGCTTTTAATGCCTCACAATCAAACACTTTAATGTTAAAATACTGAACAGATGTTTATTGGGATAAGGTAAACTCAGCCAGCGTTTGTGGGTCTGATGGACCCGTTGCATTTTGTGGCTTTTAATGCCTCACAATCAAACACTTTTATGTTAAAATACTGAATAGATGTTTATTGGGATAAGGTAAACATCTGTTCAGTATTTTAACATACATGTGTTTGGTTGTGAGGCATTAAAAGCCACACAATGCAACAGGTCCATCAGACCCACAAACGCTGGCTGAGTAACAACAATATGAACATTACACAAGGGTTAAGAACACATGATTGTGGCGGACATGTGATGACTTTTGCTACAGTATAGCCTGTCTAAATGCTATTATTTAATTTTCATTAGTGTTTTACAACAAGGCAGTAATTTACATTTTGTTTATTATTTCTTCTTTTTATGTTTTGACATTGAATAGTTGAATCATTTTGAAACATAAACAACATGACTGCAAGATATGTGTTATTTCATGCTATACATCACAAATGACTCTTCAGATAAAGGAAGTTAGCGAATAGAATAAACAATGCTTGTACTCTTTATGATTTTTGCGTGTGGAGCAGTGGAGTTGAAGAGACAGACATTGGCTGTAAAATCCAAGGCAGAATCCACTAAAGCAGAAACAAAAAAAGGAAAATGCAAGCTGCTCAGAAATTTGCCAGGAAGGCTCATGCCTCCGAGACCCCCGGCTTATTTTCAGTCTTTTTCATTAAGTTCAAATCACATGCCTGACAGCCACAGGAGGACTGAGGATCGAACCCGCAACTTTCAGGTCGGAAGGCAACCACATCAAGTTGGGAGGTAACCACATCAGCCACGTTGCCCATACAAAGAAAACAAAACATATGGTCCCAACAATACACGCACTCCGTCAGGTTAACCTAAAGGTGGATATAGTTTTAAAGGCCTACTGAAACCTACTACTACCGACCACGCAGTCTGATAGTTTATATATCAATGAGGAAATCTTAACATTGCAACACATGCCAATACGGCCGGGTTAGCTTATAAAGTGACTTTTAAAACTTCCCGGGAAATATCCGGCTGAAACGTCGCGGTATGATGACGTATGCGCGTGACGAAGTCAGAGTAACGGAAGTTATGGTACCCGTAGAATCCTATACAAAAAGCTCTGTTTTCATTTCATAATTCCACAGTATTTTGGACATCTTTTGCAATTTGTTTAATGAACAATGAAGGCTGCAAAGAAGACAGTTGTAGGTGGGATCGGTGTATTAGCAGCGGACTACAGCAACACAACCAGGAGGACTTTGTTGGAGCGCTAGCCGCCGACCTCACCTTGACTTCCTACGTTTCCGGGCCGCCAAACGCATCGGGTGAAGTCCTTCGTCCTTCTGCCGATCGCTGGAACGCAGGTGAGCACGGGTGTTGAGTAGATGAGGGCTGGCTGGCGTAGGTGGAGAGCTAATGTTTTTAGCATAGCTCTGTGAGGTCCCGTTGCTAAGTTGCTAAGTTAGCTTCAATGGCGTCGTTAGCACAGCATTGTTAACCTTCGCCAGCCTGAAAAGCATTAACCGTGTATTTACATGTCCACGGTTTAATAGTATTGTTGATTTTCTATCTATCCTTCCAGTCAGAGGTTTATTTTTTTGTTTCTATATGCAGTTAAAGCACGATGCTATCACGTTAGCTCGTAGCTAAAGCATTTCGCCGATGTATTGTCGTGGAGATGAAAGGCACTGAATGTCCATTTTGCGTTCTCGACTCTCATTTTCAAGAGGATATAGTTTCCGAGGTGGTTTAAAATACAAATCCGTGATCCACAATGAAAAAAGGAGAGTGTGGAATCCAATGAGCCAGCTTGTACCTAAGTTACGGTCAGAGCGAAAAAAGATACGTCCATCACTGTCTCTCAAGTCCTTCACTTTAACGTTCCTCATCTACGAATCTTTCATCCTCGCTCAAATTAATGGGGTAATCATCACTTTCTCGGTCCGAATCTCTCTCGCTCCATTGTAAACAACGGGGAATTGTGAGGAATCCTAGCTCCTGTGACGTCACGCTACTTCCCGTACAGGCAAGGCTTTTTTTTATCAGCGAGCAAAAGTTGCGAACTTTATCGTCGATTTTCTCTATGAAATCCTTTCAGCAAAAATATGGCAATATCGCGAAATGATCAAGTATGACACATAGAATGGATCTGCTATTCCCGTTTAAATAAAAAAAAATCATTTCAGTAGGCCTTTAATCAACCGTTTCATCCCTAATACATACTGTTTAGATCAGGGTGTCCCCTAGATTGCCAAGATACATGTCACAGTGGGGGCGAGGTTAGGGTGACATGGGGGTGTGGTCACATGACATAATTGTGTAATTTGCATAATTTGCTTGATTGATTGAAACTTGTATTAGTAGATTGCACAGTACAGTACATATTCTGTACAATTGACCACTAAATGGTAACACCCGAGTAAGTTTTTCAACTTGTTTAAGTCGGGGTCCACGTTAATCAATTCATGGTATCAAGGAACAATTCAAGGATCTGTTAAGCAGAGCTTCTCAAACTTGTTGCTCATCCTCCTTATTTTCAGGATAAACAATGTAAGGTTCTGGATCATACATTTTCCCAAAGTAAGTGTTATTGGCTCTGATAAAGTCTGTATGCCATCACATGTCCTGCTAGCTCACTATCTCTTCAAATGGCTTTGATTGATTGATTGATTGATTGATTGCAACTTTTATTAGTAGATTGCACAGTACAGTACATATTCCGTACAATAGACCACTAAATGGTAACACCCGAATACGTTTTTCAACTTGTTTAAGGGGTCCACGTTAATCAATTCATGCTACGATATAATTTTCCTTATAAAGACTCAAAAACAAATACATATATTTTATTAACCAGTAATAACATATCTTGTATATGATATTTTGCTCTCTTTCCAAATGTTGCTGCTTATTACACAATGTACTTATATGTTCAAGTGTATTGAGAGTTTAAGTGACTTTTTCTTCATCAAAACGACAATCAGCACATACAGCATTTTTTTCTGGTGTTTTTATTTTCTATACATAATATATATATATATATATATATATATATATATATATATATATATATATATATATATATATATATATATATATACATGAGATAAAACTGAGATAATTAGTATTGCAGTGAAAAACTTTCTTATTATTGGCGCACATCAAGTTTAAAATAGCATCTTAAAGCAAAACATGAACGTGAGGGTGGTGTCGCTAGCATGCATAGCAAGGACAACGAACTATGCTGGCTGTGTTTGTCTGTGTTTAACACAGATAAATAAATAAAAAAATAAAAAAAAATAAAAACAAAAATAAATATATGTATATATACTGTATATATATATGTTAGGTCAGGAAAAAACACAAGAGGCTATATCATCCCTACAAGCCTGTTTCGCAGGTTTCCCTGGATTTTATATATAAATAAATAAAAACTAAATAAAACCTGCGAAACAGGTTTTGTAGGGATGATAGAGCCTGTGTTTTTTCCTGACCTACCGTATGTTCCGCTCTACCCCGGTTTTGAGCACTGTGTAATGGATAAACCACAAAAACCTTGACTATGTATATATATATATATATATATATATATATATATATATATATATATATATATATATATATATATATATATATGTATATGTACTGTATATGTTTGTGTATATATATATATATATATATATATATATATACACAAACATATACAGTACATATATATATATATATATATATATATATATATATATATATATATATATATATATATATATATATATATATACACAAACATATACAGTACATATATATATATATATATATGTACTGTATATGTTTGTATATATATATATATATATATATATATATATATATATATATATATATATATATATATATATATATATATATATATGTACTGTATATGTTTGTGTATATATATATATATATATATATATATATATATATATATATATATATATATATATATATATATATATATATATATATATATATATATATATATATATGTACTGTATATGTTTGTGTATATATATATATATATATATATATATATATATATATATATACATAGTATATATATATATATATTATATGTATTTGTATAATTCAATATCTTGTTTGATATATCTCAGACAAAAAAAAATACAGTTTTCCCTTGGTCTATCCCGCATCAAAGTTTGCGGCTTCACTCTATCGTAGATCTTTTTGTATCCATATACTGTACTACTGTACATTTTCTGGCCTAAATGAAGCATATATCAATAGTACAGTAGTATTGATTTTGAGGTGCGATGCCCCCAGGGGCGATAAACTACATCTTTATTTGTTCACCACAGTGTGTTGGATCAGTGTCAAGGTGTATTAGAATACTTTTAAATTTGTCCATCCATCCATCCATCCATTTCCTACCGCTTGTCCCTTTCAGGGTTGTGGGGGGTGCTGGAGCCTATCTCAGCTGCATTCGTGAGAAATATAAATAGGGTACATACAATTTCACATATATAGAAAATAGATTTCATTAAAAATGAATCAGCCGAACAATTTTGCAGTACCTCCACGGATCCGCTGTTCAAGACCACTGTTTTGATTGATTAGCAATCTCTGCTTTGCTACTTGTTAACTGCCGAGGCTCACATCTAGCTGTGACGAGCTTTGCTCGCTTGTACTTACTTCACTGCATCATTTTCTTTTCGTATCGACAAAAGTTTGTATTTCCACCTTTTAGTAGCAGTACGCCGGCACGCTGCCCTGCTCCCTTTCTCTCTTGTGTTTGGGCGGGCGCCATGGAATGGTATGTGCCTGTGGCTATGTTTTCCACCCTGAGACGTGGCATTTTTATACAGTGTCAAAAATAATACTTTTTTTTCTTGGGCGCTATGATATAGCACAGCCCTTATGTTCATGTGACGTTCAGGCAGCCTAACACACGAATAGTTCCCGGCAGGTCTATTTTCAGAATTGCTCAAGTGTTACTAAACATATTTTTCAATTTGCAGACATCTACATTGAGTTGAATGATGTGATATGCGAACATAACGCTTGCAATGTCGATCCCAAATAGTATTTACGGCCCTCATGAGAGCCCAGATCCCAATGCCAATCAACTGATTAATTGGATGGTTGATGGTAGATCCATGGTCCAATCTCTTCAATCATCAAGGTATCCTTGGTCAAAACGGAACCCACCGTTAATAATCCTATGTTTATGAGACGGTTAGATTTATTATTTCTATGGCCTGCATACATGAATAAGAAAACTTGCAAGATAGATTTAAATACCTTGCAAGTGAGAAAGTCTTAATAAATGCAACCTTGCATACAGCATATTATTCACCTTAGACTCGGGTTGTACGGTATACCAGTACTAAAGAAGTAAAAAAAAAGGTACTATACTGCCTTTGAACAATATCAGTACGTTCTTTTTCATGTGCCTGATAGCACACTGTGGTGACGTTGGTAATATTAGCAGAGGCGCGTCAATCAATCAATCAATCAATGTTTATTTATATAGCCCTAAATCACAAGTGTCTCAAAGGGCTGCACAAGCCACGACAACATCCTCTGTTCAGAGCCCACAAAAGGCCAAGGAAAAACTCACAACCCAGTGGGATGTCGATGTGAATGACTCTGAGAAACCTTGGCGCATAGTGCAAAGACTTTCTGCACAGTCGGTTCAGCTCCAAACTTAATGTGGCCTTCCGATTAGCCCACGTACAGCGCGCAGAGAGCTTCATGGAATGGGTTTGCATGGCCGAGCAGCTGCATCTAAGCCATACATCACCAAGTCCAATGCAAAGCGTGGGATGCAGTAGTGTAAAGAGCAGTGGAGACGCCTTCTCTGGACTGATGAATCACACTTTTCCATCTGGCAATCTGATGGACAAGTCTGGGTTTGGAGGTTGCCAGGAGAACGCTACATTTCGGACTGCATTGTGCCGAGTGTGACATTTGGTGGAGGAGGAATTATGGTGTGGGGTTGCTTTTTCAGGAGTTGGGCTTGGCCCCTTAGTTCCAGTGAAAGGAACTTTGAATGCTCCAGGATACCAACACATTTCGGACAATTCCATTGAATGGCACTTCAAGTTTATATGTGAGTAAAGGCAGGTGGCCAAATACTTTTGGCAATATAGTGTACTTTGTAAATTAAGCTATCAACAAAGGTGAAGCAATGCACGGCCAAGTGTCATGATCCGTTGCCCGGTTTGTGTTTTAGTTTAGTTTGACTCCCTTAGTTCTGTTTTCAGTACCCCTGGGTCTGTGTTTCTTAGTTGCCATGGGTGCTGATTATTTTCACGTACCTCTGATTAGTATTCGGGACGCTCACCTGCTCCCGGGAACTAATCAGAGAGCTATTTATTCCTGCCTTTCGCCACACTCAGTCTGGCTGTCTTGTTTGCTCATGCAACAAGTTAAGTTGAATACCTTTGTGATTCCTGTTCTTGGACTTATCTTCACCATAGCTTCCCGTGCTATCGGCATGCTTTTCTGTTGAGTTGTATTTCCTGACTTATTTATAGTAAATAAATCACTGTCCTACTTGCACGCTGCCTCCGGAGTTCCGTCTGCATTTTGGGAAACGATCCGTGCATTAACATGCGACCCCGCCATAACTCGGAGTCCTCGCTAGCTAGCTAGAATGTCCCTTTACAGTGTTTAGCTCATTCTGAATCACCAATCCTTACCACCATGGCAACAAATAAACACATTTTTATACACGTATTACCCCTACAGGACCAATAATAGCTAAACATGCTTTACTACACACCGTAGGAGTATTCAATAGCTAACTGCTAACAGAAAGCTAGTGCTCCTAGGAAGAAAAAAAATATCTTTACAAATATTGACTTTAAGGATACCAAGCAGAAAAACCGCATATAGTACATTGATATTTTTTTTTATTTTCACAAAATATTTTTTTTATTCTTCACAAACTCGGGAAGTACATAGGTTTCTCGACACAGGAATACTTTAATTATGACCAATGTATTACCCTGTAACAACTTGGTATTGGATCGATACCCACATCTGTAGTATATCTCAAAACTTATGTAAAGTATAAAAAACAACAACAGAAGAATAAATGATTGTTACTGTGGAGGTTGCCTGGCTGCTGCTTATAACAGAGCGACAGGTGATTAGATAACCAGGCCCAGGTGGACCATCTACGCACCTGCCGGTGATTTCGAGGCCGGTCCTGGCACACCCCGCTTCGCTGCAGGCCCGCAGGCCACGCCCCCCTCCACAGTTACATTTTACCAGAAGTGTAGATAGAACATGTTAAAACAATCAGATATTAACAGTAAATGGACAAGTAGATTAATAATCCATCCATCCATCCATCCATCCATCCATCCATCCATCCATCCATCCATCCATCCATCCATATTCTACTGCCTGTCCCTCATAAATTTTACAAAATAATACAATGGGAAACAACACAATATTGTATTGCATAGGGCAGCAGCCAAATTAGGAGCCTTTATAACCTTGTGCAATAAAAACCTTAATGTTTCATAATCATTTCTTTCAAAATAAAGTCAATAATGACATTTTTAGTATCGAAATACATTTTGATATTGGGACAACGCAGCCTTAGACATACATTTCATCGCTATACTGGTTACATTTCTGTGGCATAATCCAATCCATAGTATTATTGACTAAGCACTAGTATTTGCTTAGTTGGGCGTGAAAATAGAGCGATGAATATACTGTACACACATACAGACCTCCTTAGTATCCTCTCACTATTGGTCTGAGTGAATGGCTGAGGATGTTGTTATTGACGGAGACTAATGTTGACACATCACACCCCTGGACCTGCAGTCAATTAACACATTGTCTAATTGAAGTAATCCACTGATGTGACTATGAGAGATTGAACATGGTTGTAAAATGGGTACACACTGAATTAGCTTTACGATCAGGCTGACTTTTTCATTTCCGGGAAGGTTTTTAATGTTAATACTTGCCTAAACGTCAACCATAGCAAAACAGATTATGTAAGCATATTTTGCAGATGGCAGCAGAAGACAGATTGCCGTACATTAAGCTTCCATCTTCTGTTAATGTTACAGTAGTGCCTCAATTTACTAACTCAAATGGTTCTATGGCTAAGATTTTAACTCAAACACGTGTATCTCTTATCAAAGCGGGCGAGGGTGGGGGCGTGTCTGTGTTTACTAACAAGACAAGGCGGTGCCGAAGCCGAGTTTCTGAACATGGAGATATTTTCACTACTTTTCTTTTGTCGAGCACAAAGAAAAGAACATTTTGGTTAAATGTAAGTTGTGTCTTGGATCACAGATCCTATCTACTGCCCAAAACAGCAATTTAATCTGCTGAAACAGCTACAAAAGCAACATGCTTTGACAAAGCTAGTAAAGAGAGACACATACCCCGATGCCATGTCACCTAAGGATTTTAACGGAGCCAGGACAACATTGATAAAACCATTGCAGCGTATGTGCTAGAAGACATGCAGGCTAATTCTACAGTGGAGTCACCCTCTTTCAGGCAGCTAATTAGCATGATACCGGTGTCAAACCGCAAATGGCACACAAACATTTTCCACGTACCTGGACACAGTGGACAGTGAGTACATAAACATGGAAAGAGAGCTAAAGAAGACACTCCAAACTTTGCCTCTGCTCATCATTCAGCACTGAAGGTACACACACACTGTCAATTCTCTTATATACTCTTTCATTCTAGACTTCTAGAGTGTTTGATTATCACATCACTCTAAATGTATAGACTATAAAGTTCACAAAAATAAAGAGGGATCCTAGTGGGCCAGGCCAATCTTTCCTTTTCTCTAAATTAAAACTTGGGAAATGCGTAGTGTTCTGGGCTTCACTGAAGACATTATTTTATTTCACAATTCCTTGAGAGAAAAAAACCCGCCTGGTTAGGCATGTGTATAGCAGTATGTGTGCTGTATATAGGGACGTGACATATAATCATGTCATGTGTGCCTTACTTCGGTAAAGCAAAGTTTACGGCTACGTTGTGATATGTTGTTATTATGCTGTTTGTTACTTATGTTTGTTATATTGCAGTTATTTAAAATAGTGGGACTGGGAATTGTTAAGATTTCCCCGGTTCCGATTCCACTTTCGATTCTGCTCAACGATTCGGTTCCTTATAGCTGGGTTGCAACGACGTGACCTAGAAGCATATCCTGGCACTTCCGTGCCATTCTGCTGTGATTGTGACGCTAATGTAAGAAAGGATAAGTTTGTTTGCAGTTGATTTCCTGCTACACATATTAGTCTCATCCATAATTCATGTCTGCAATTGTTTTTATGGTGTAAAGTGTATATTTTGTTTTATTTATTTAGCTCTCGATGTCCCTGTTGTTCAGCAATGTTTACTAGCGATATCAAGATTCAGTATGCCGTTGAGCCTACGAGAGATTTACTCATCTTAATACTATTAAGGAATATATTTAGTTGATACTAACAAATATCACCAAATACGCAATAATGTGGTCATCCGTGTCGAATAGAGCACTTGGCTTTCCTGCTCAACAACAACTAAGCTTTTAGTTTCTATTTTTAATTTTGAAATGAGAATACGGTGAATTGAACCAACAATGTGTTACTAAGACTTAATATGATGTTAGTTTATTTGCACAACCAGGTCTTAGTAGTTATATATTTAGGCATAGCAACCACAAAAGAACAGAACCTAACGTGATCTCTTGTCCTTTCTTTACGTTTAGTTCTGCTCTCAAACACTACTAATATAGTAGAGAATAAACTCGATTGCATTGCAGAAAGTTTCTCAAACAAATCAAATGTTCAAACAAACATTTTACAAAGTGATCACTGCAGACACAAGTGGTTTAATTGTATGCCAAAAGATGATGAAAGTGATTATTTTTAAGAGCCATTCACGTTATTAACTCTATGAACCACTTCTTTCGGGACTCTATGAAAGCTGTTTCCTATCTCTCGATCTGAACGACTGGAACACCCAAGAACAGAACAGCAATACGGCATTTTCTGCTCAAACTTTACACTAATTCTCATTTGTTTAATGCTATGCTCAAGCTGCTTGACGATCGTATGAATTAAGCCGTGAAGAAGAAAAACACATCTGACGTCATATGCAACCCAGTTATTGGTTGTCTTATCGATTCCTATTTTGAAAAAAAGAGAACAAAAGGTGGATTAGCGTCGATTCTGTTTAGTTTAGAGTTAACATGACCTCACAAAGTATGACCAAGGTCTTAAGAGGCACATTGCACAGAATAAAATAACTTTTGAAAATAAATAATACATAACTATTCTTCTATAGAATTTAACAAAATAAAACATATGTGGAAATTACACAACAATTTAACATTTTGTTAAATTTTCCAATTTAAAAAATATATATTTTATTATGTCCCTCAACTTAAAATATTAGAATGGTTTGTTTAGATTTACAAGGTGAAACTACATAACATGCAACTCAAGACACTTCAAGCCTTGTTTTGATATCTTTTTGATGATTATGGCTTCTGAAATATATATATATATATATATATATATATATATATATATATATATATATATATATATATATATATATATATATATAGATATATATGTCTTAATTAGATTATCCAAAAAAATAGTGCTCAATACCGTGGTAGAGCGCAATATATGTATGTGTGGAAAGAAAATCACAAGACTACTTCATCTCTACAGGCCTGTTTCATGAGGGGTTCCCTCAATCATCAGGAGATTTTGTCTTTTGTATCTTTTTTTATCTCCTGATGATTGAGGGAACCCCTCATGAAAGAGGCCTGTAGAGATGAAGTAGTCTTGTGATATTTTTTTCCACACACACATATATATATATATATATATATATATATATATATATATATATATATATATATATATATATATATATATATATATATATATATATATATATATATATACACACTACCGTTCAAAAGTTTGGGGTCACATTGAAATGTCCTTATTTTTGAAGGAAAAGCACTGTACTTTTCAATGAAGATAACTTTAAACTAGTCTTAACTTTAAAGAAATACACTCTATACATTGCTAATGTGGTAAATGACTATTCTAGCTGCAAATGTCTGGTTTTTGGTGCAATATCTACATAGGTGTATAGAGGCCCATTTCCAGCAACTATCACTCCAGTGTTCTAATGGTACTATGTGTTTGCTCATTGGCTCAGAAGGCTAATTGATGATTAGAAAACCCTTGTGCAATCATGTTCACACATCTGAAAACAGTTTAGCTCGTTACAGAAGCTACAAAACTGACCTTCCTTTGAGCAGATTGAGTTTCTGGAGCATCACATTTGTGGGGTCAATTAAACGCTCAAATTGGCCAGAAAAAGAGAACGTTCATCTGAAACTCGACAGTCTATTCTTGTTCTTAGAAATTAAGGCTATTCCACAAAATTCTTTGGGTGACCCCAAACTTTTGAATGGTAGTGTATATACACACACTAGGTCAGGAAAAACACAGAGGCTATGTCATCCCTACAAGCCTGTTTTGCTCTTCAAATCCCCTGAAGAGCAGGGATACCTGCAAAACAGGCTTGTAGGGATGAAATAACCTCTGTGTTTTTGGCTTTCGGCCCCTGGCCAAATTTTTTTTATCCCAATGTGGCCCCAAAACGTTTGGACACCCCTCTTTTAAATATGTAACGTTGAGTTATCGTGGAACAATAAATACTTATGTTTTCATATAAATTAACAATCCTGTTATTAATCATGATTTCAATATACATCAAAATAATCGTGATTATTATCCAGCCTTTATATATATCATGCTTTTCAAAAAGAAAAAAAAGGAAAAATACTTTTAAATAAGAACTGCTGTGTGAAAACAAAATAAAGGAATGTAGTACAAACAACTATGGTAGTTTTATGAAGTGCTACACAGTCGGTCATGTTTTTGAGGATTTATTTCTTCAATTCATTGAATATCATCCACTTCCTTTCAGCACTCTGCACCCATTCCCTTTCTTTTTTCCAATTGTTAGAAAAAAACAAATCTATGTCAATTTCTGTCTGTAAACTAATGTTAGCGCCTTAAACCGGATTTTTTGAGGGGATATTACAGGGTTCATTCTGACAATCACTACGCCAACTAGCTGCAAGGAGGCCCGTAACTCAAATGTTTGCCAGCAACTTGAAGCATAACAATTAGGTAAAAGACAATTGTGTAGAAACATACTGGGCACTCAAGGGTACCACTGTAATCCCAAACTCTGAAATATCCAACAGTTTCTATTTCAAGACTGAAATTTGGATCTTGTTCAGCTCACATGTACTAAAAAAAAAGTATTCTGGCTATCCAGTCATTCTCATTCCCATGCTATATTTGTGGGTTGAATGAGAATCCCTTCAGAACAATCATTGGCTTCTATTTACTAAGCCTCCTAATTGTTTAAAGTGCTTGCCAAATACTAATTTGAGCTTTCCCTAGAAAAGGAAAGTGCACATTGTTAACATACCAGTAATTATTAATGCTTTAGCTCATGTGTTTTTCAACTGTGGTTGTTTTTAAAGGGCTTTATAAATAAAGTTGGTATGGTATGGTATGGTGTCTGTTTTTTATGTATTAGTGGAAACTCAACTCAAACAAGGTATAGTTATTTCTCTTAATCCTGGTACCAACCTTTGTACCATTAACAGTGAAGGCAAATACACTAATGATCTGAATTAAGGTGACACTGCAACCTGCATTACTTAGATCTTAGTGCAGTGGTTCTTAACCTGGGTTCGATCGAACCCTAGGGGTTCGGTGAGTCAGCCTCAGGGGTTCGACGGAGCCTCCGCCACGGAGGTCAAGACACACCCGACTCATCGTGTAAATAAAAACTTTATGGATACGGCAACAGCAGAAGTCAGACTGATTTGCATGTGTGTAATTTGTTGTGAGTTCATGCACTGTGTTGGTTTTGTTCTTTGAACAAGGTGATGTTGATGCACGGTTTATTTTGTGCACCAGTAAAAAAAACATAACTTTGTCTTGAATTTGAAATGTTTTAAATTTATTTTTCACTAAAGAAGGGTTTGGTGAATGCGCATATGAAACTCGTGGGGTTCGGTATCTCCAAAAGGTTAAGAACCACTGTTTTAGTGACTACACGGGTCGGGAATGTCCACGGTGGATGAATCCCAATTTTCACTGTTTAGGCCAGATGGCAGACAACATGTATCGGGTGAGCGGTTTCAGTTGTCAACTCAAGTTGCCCGTGGTGTCGAGTTATGCTATGGACGGCGTTTGTTATGAACGACAAACGCAGGTGCATTCTCTTAATGGCATTTAAATTGCACAGAGATGACTAGACCAGATCCTGGAGGGTCCATTGTTGCGCCTTTCATCAACATCCATCACCTCATGTTGCAGCATGATAATACACATTTTCTATGCTGCTGTGTGAGGTCATGGGGATCAGGAGTTTTTTTTCCAGCTAGCATTGGATGAGAGGCGGAATATGCATTGGGAAATATCAAGCTATCAATACAGCTATTATTAGGTGAGCTGTTCGGTACCAGTATCAAAAGTATTTCGGTACTTTTCTAAATAAAGGAGACCACAAATATTGTCATAATTGGCTTTATTTTAACACAAAAATCTTAGGGTACATTAAAAATATGTTTATTAATGCAATTTAGTCCTGAAATAAAATAGTGAACATACTAGACAACTTGTCTTTTAGTAGTAAGTAAACAAACAAAGACTCCTAATTTAGTCTGCTGACGCATGCAGTAACACATTGTGTCATTTAGCATTCTATTATTTTGTCAAAATTATTAAGGACAAGTGGTAGAAAATGAATTATTAAACTTATTGTTCATTTACTGTTAATATATGGTTATTTTCTGTTTCAACATGTTCTATCTACACTTCTGTTAAAATGTAATAATCACTTAATCTTATGTTGTTTGGATGCTTTACATTAGTTTTAGATGATACCACAAATTTGGGTATCAATCCGATATCAAGTAGTTACAGGATCATACATTGGTCATATTCAAAGTTCTCAAGCGTCCAAGGACGTATTTTCTGAGTTTATAAACATATTAATTTTTTAAAAAGGAAAAAAGATTTTGTGATGCTAAAAAATATCAATGTAATCATAGTAGTATCGACTAGATACGCTATTGTATGTGCTATCATTACAGTGGATGTTACGTGGAAAACCACCAATGGCGTTTGTTTAACCCTTGTGTAATGTTCATATTGTTGTTACTCAGCCAGCGTTTGTGGGTCTGATGGACTCGTTGCATTTTGTGGCTTTTAATGCCTCACAATTAAACACTTTTATGTTAAAATACTGAACAGATGTTTACCTTATCCCAATAAACATCTGTTCAGTATTTTAACATAAAAGTGTTTAATTGTGAGGCATTAAAAGCCACAAAATGCAATGGGTCCATCAGACCCACAAACGCTGGCTGAGATGTTTACCTTATCCCAATAAACATCTGTTCAGTATTTTAACATAAAAGTGTTTAATTGTGAGGCATTAAAAGCCACAAAATGCAACGGGTCCATCAGACCCACAAACGCTGGCTGAGTAACAACAATGTGAACGTTGCACGGAAAATGTATCTGCCAGTTTCTGCATCCCACAGGGATTCTTCTTTTGTGTTTCTGCACCTGCGGTTCCCACACAAGGTTGCAACATTGTTTGTCAACACTGTCTGCTCTCATTTTCTCGCACATTTGACCCTCTGATGTTCTGTGTACCTACACTCTGTCCTCCTCCTGTCTAGGCCTGCTGTGTGTGTGTGTGTGTGTGTGTGTGTGTGTGTGTGTGTGTGTGTGTGTGTGTGTGTGTGTGTGTGTGTGTGTGTGTGTGTGTGTGTGTGTGTGTGTGTGTGTTTGCGTGTGGTACACAGAGCATCAATTTCCACACTTCTATTAGACCCGGACATCTTATATGTAATATAAATGTGTAGGGGGGTGTATGGTGTGTGGTCATTAAATATGTATTCTGATATATATTCTTCACAGAAAATGAGCCAAAGTCAGTGAGTCTTTAATTAATTGTATAATTTTTCTTTTAATAAAAAATGAAAACGGGTCCCACAGACCCGGACACCACACAAGGGTTATATTGAGTTGGTTCTGCAAGGAATTCCGGGAATTTGTTCTGTAGTGTTTATCTTGTGTTGCGGTGTAAATATTCTTCCAAAATGTGTTTGTCGTTGTTGTTTAGTGTGGTTTCACTATAGTCAAGTCAAGTCAAGTCAAGTCAACTTTATTTATATAGCACATTTTCAACAACTTTTTAGATTGCACCAAAGTGCTTTACAGGTTAAAAAAGCATGGAGCAAACAAAAAAACAAAAAAAAAACAAACAAACAAAAAAAACAACAACAACAACAACAAAAAAAACAAAAAAAAAAAACAACTAAGCAATATGGTGCATGTTTATGACAGTGTTAAATGATAAATAAATGATAAATGGGTTATACTTGTATAGCGCTTTTCTACCTTCAAGGTACTCAAAGCGCTTTGACAGTATTTCCACATTCACCAATTCACACACACATTCACACACTGATGGCGGGAGCTGCCATGCAAGGCGCTAACCAGCAGCCATCAGGAGCAAGGGTGAAGTGTCTTGCCCAAGGACACAACGGACGTGACTAGGATGGTAGAAGGTGGGGATTGAACCCCAGTAACCAGCAACCCTCCGATTGCTGGCACGGCCACTCTACCAACTTCGCCACGCCGTCCCGTTGGCATTGTTCATGCTGCCACCCTTAGTGTGACATGTATGGCTGTTGAGTAAGTATGCCCTTCAATCGCTCGTGTGCGGTGTGTTCAAAGTCATTAGTTCATTATCGAGCACGATGAAATCTTGGTTAGTCATTGTTAATTATAGACTATATGATTTGTGACTTTTTAATTATGTAAAACCGACAAACTCGCCACAAAATTAACAAGATGTTTTTTTCAAAAATTATTTTAAAATCGAAAGTCCCATCCATGTGGTATGTTACAAAATTGCTAAAGTTTCACTCTTGTCCTCTACAAACCTAACTTTAAAGAGTAGACGGTTCATCTTGAACGTTATTACCTAAGAGTGGATGCATGACAAGAGGGTTCACCCTATTTATTTCATTCTGCTACAGAACTACAAGACTCTCCTGCTGGGCAATTACATTGAGATTTGAGTACCCACTGAAGTACCATTGAAGTGTACCGTTGAACCTTTATGTTAAAATTACGGTTACAGAGTATATGAAGTGATTTAAGAGCATAGGAAGTGTTTATAAGTATGTGTGGAGTAAGTGGAGGGCTTAAATGTATATAACATTCATGTAAACCATACCTTGGGGAAATTCACCTGTAAGGGCAACTTTGCAGTTTCCTTGGCAGGGCATAAACGTAATTTCCTTAGATCTGCTATTCCTGCAATCCACATCAACAACAGACAGCAGAAACAATGACATCATTTATTTTCCCTCCTGATGATCAATGACAAAAATGGCTAATTAATACAAATGATGTCACAATCACGTCATTGACACAACCAGACACGGTCAGAAAAGCTGTTGCTCCATGACCTGATTGACCTACAAAAAACTTAACATTTCCCCTTCATGACAGTCACTGCCGCTTTACGACACCCTTTATTAAAACAGAGCAAAACAATTGAGCACAGATACATCCAAATGCAATATTACGTTTGTAGATAACAGTATTTCAAACCACATTTTAATAAAATATAACACAATACAAAATACACAGCTATGTAAGCTATATATGACTGTATTATTTGAATTACTTTAAACACAGCATGATATGTAAACATATGCAACAGTATATGCATTAATTATGTCTTGCTGTGTATGTGTTTAACATCACTCACCATGGGGGGTCTGGAATGAAACCACTCCAGAATGGAAGGAACACTATACATACACAATTAATTGACTTCACATGATGGCTCGCTAATCAATTGCAGGGCACAGAGAATGTAGTATAACTTGACGATTACCAGTTACATTATTATCGTTAGGGCTGCACAATTTTGGCCAAAAATAAAGTCCACTGTGTACACTTTATCCCATGTGCAACATGTGAATGTTTTAAGGGGAACTAATTTTGGGTAGAAATTAGGGCTGGGCGATATATCGAATATGCTCGATATATCGCGGGTTTGTCTCTGTGCGATATAGAAAATGACTATATCGTGATATTCGAGTATACGTTCTCACCAATGTTCCCTCTAATTTTTCATGTGTGTGAGCAAACGCAAAAACTCCCTGAGCATTCAGTGGAGCCCATGTGAGCAACATCAGACGTGCACACTGTGGCTACACCAGCAGCACACCTGTCCCAAACCTGACTAAATATCAAGTTAAATCTCCATCCATCCATCAATCCATTTTCTACCGCTTGTCCCTTTTGGGGTCGCGGGGGGTGCTGGAGCCTATCTCAGCTGCATTCGGGCGGAAGGCGGGGTACACCCTGGACAAGTCCCCACCTCATCGCAGGGCCAACACAGATAGACAGACAACATTCTCTTATTATTATAATCAAATGACAGCAGTCATTTCCATGAGGTTATTTTCTAATATAAGTATTTAGGCCCACTTACAATGACAATAACAAAAAATATTGTTTTTCATGAACTGTGTACTTGTATTGTTTGTCTGGGTGGAGGTCCTGCTTTGGAAATAATTTGTACCCCTTTCAGACATTGCATTTAGTTCCCAATAAAACATTCACATGTTGCACAATGAGATGTAAGCATGTGTACATTCCTGCAACTTCCTGTTTGTAAAAAATATATTTTTATTAGTATTTGTTTAATATACTAACAGCATTTCATGATTAATATTTATAAATTAAGATTCCTAATAAATGACACTAGAATAAGCACACATTTGATTGGTAAATCATAGTGTAACGACTGTTTTTCATTCAGCACTAAGATTTGTTACTGGCTGTCGTAGTCTCACCCACCATTGTCAACTGTATATGAAGTCAGACTTATCTTCATTGAGTGCACGTAGATACACACATTGGCTGACTATCATTTATAAGGCTCTTTTAGGTTTAATACCTCCATACTTGTGTACTCTGTTACAAAGAAAAAGCAGCTCTTACGCATTACGTTCTAACAATTTGTATGTTTTAACTGTTCCTCATGTACGGACTGAATTTGGCAAAAGAGCTTTTGGCATTGCTGCCCCTATGGCATGGAATGCATTGCAGACTAAACTGAAACTTACAGAACTACTTCCATTTGGAGCCTTCCGTTCTGTCCTGAGGGACAAACAGCGAGAGACGTTTGCACAGTGCCTGTGTTTTTAAAGATGTAAATCTCTGTTGTTTTACAGTTCTCTTATGTATTTTAAAATGTATGTCTTAATGTATTATTTTTGAAACTGCTCTGTGACATGTACTGTTGACCTCTTGGCCAGGTCACCCTTGTGAAAGAGATCTTGATCTCAATGGGTTTTCTTATCTGGTTAAATAAAGCTTCTAAACGACCTAGAATTACACTTTATGTGTGGTGTTGGAGTTGTCCGACTTTTTGTGTGGCTGTAAACGCATCACTGGCTAAGTGCCATATGTGCATGTGATGGCGCAAGTGAGAAAGAGCGAACGGCTGCTGTTAATATAACAAAGTTGGTTTTGGTCTGGTTTGTACTGCAGAAAATGACCAGTTTTGCTAGATATTTATTTTTTTACTAATGTTTTGGTGATGTGTTTATGGCCGACAATAAATAGTTTTACTCATTAAAGTAATCGATGGAATTCATGTCCTCAAAGCGTCTCGACAGACGTTATATTTGAACAATGATGACGAAAACTGTTTTCTCTGTGGTGTCCGTGTCGTATCAAAAATTGTTTTGCGCTTATTTTTTTATTTGATTTTGTGTGCGGCATAGATTTGCCGTGCGCAGAGGACGCTTGAGCAGTGCGCAATTGCACAGGCTCGTACCTCAGTAGCTTTTAGCTGCATGCATTACACTGCAGGCTTTTCTCACTCTTTCTTGTCTCTCCTTCTCACAGAGACATAAAACAAGCGCACCTTCTTACATACGCCACATACGTATACGCCCTCGCGGAGCAGAGAGGTAGCGGCATGGGTAACGTTAGCTGTGGTGCGAGTGGTGATACGAGAGCGAGAAGGTGCAAATCTGGTAACAAATGAAGGAATAATTAATTCCGAAGAAAAACAGCACGGGGTCCATCGTCTGGTGGTGGTTTGGCTTCAAGCGGGAATATGTCGAACAGACAACCGTAATTTGTCAAGTGTGGGGCAAACGCGTTGCTACAAAAAGTAGCATTACTGCTAATATGTAGCATCATTTGAAAAGTCACCCACTAGAGAATAAAGAGTGCTTGAAACGCCGCATGTCAACATCTCCGTTCGGTGCCACACCCACAAAATGCCGAGGCAACCATTTCCACATCCACACCGTATGAAAGAAATAGTCAACAACAGAAGGAGATAACATCCGCAGGAACCTACCACATAGCGAAGGACGTGCACTATTTGATTTCCTATTATGCAGCTCATTTTTATTTGACAGTTATTGAAATATCTTGTGACATCATGCACTTTATTTGTTTTTAACTATTGTAGTGGCGTTCTGTACAAAAAGTGCACTTTAATTTAGTGTTGTTTTGATATGTCATCTTAGTGACATCATGCACAAAAGTGCACTAATAGCTTGTTTTAAAATGTCTCTGACAATCTTGCACTTTCTGTTTTGAAATGACATGAATGTTTGTGCCACTGCTTAATAACTGTTTAACAAATACACTTTTGGTCAATTGACTTAGTTGTGAGTTCCCTCTCTGCATGAAAGTTTAAAATGAGCATATATTAATGCAGTATGAAGAAGAATGTTTTAATGTAGACACATAGAATCATCATACTGCTGTGATTATATGCATCAAGTGTTCATTCAAGGCTGAGGCAAAATATCGAGATATATATCGTGTATCGTGACATGGCCTAAAAATATCGAGATATTAAAAAAAGGCCATATCGTCCAGCCCTACTAGAAATTCTTTACAAAGCAAGATCCCCATACAAAACTAGTACATAGCTTATGAAAAGCAAGATTGTTTTTAGTTATTTTCATTGTAAGTGTGACAAATCACCTATATTAGCAAATAATCCAATGGAAATGACTGCTGTCAACAGATTAGAATAACAAGTAAATAATTAAACTTGTTAGGCTCCAGCACCCCCCACGACCCTGAACGGGACAAGCGGTAGAAAATGGATGGATGGATGATGTCAGGTTTGGGACAGGTGTACTGCTGTTGTATGGCCACAGTGTGCACATTTGATCTTGCTCACATGTGGTCCACTGGAGTTTTAGCGTTTGCCCAGACACATGACAAAATAGGGAGAACATTGCTGCCAACGTCATCATGTTAGTTGTAATGAAATAGGCAAATAAAAAGCCTAATAAAATGTCATACATATAATTAAAGACAAACATTTTTTTTTATTCATTACTTGCATCAACATTTTCTCATTACATTATGCTTTTTTGTTCTATTTTTACATTTTGATGGGTTAATGGATTTTGTAATATTATATTGCTCCAATGTGATATACGGGTCCATAAAAAAGATGCGTTCCACAAATGTCCCTTCGCACAATGATTGATTGATTGATTGAGACTTTTATTAGTAGATTGCACAGTGAAGTACATATTCCGTACAATTGACCACTAACTGGTAACACCCGAAAAAGTTTTTCAACTTGTTTAAGTCGGGGTCCACTTAAATTGATTCATGATACAGATATATACTATCAAATATATACTATTATCGTAATACAGTCATCACACAAGATAATCATCAGGGTATATACATTGAATTATTTACATTATTTACAATCCGGGGTGTAGGATGTGGAGGGGGTTAGGTTTGGTTGTTTTCATCACTTCAGTCACCAACAATTGAGAACAGAGAAATGGACATTGAAACAATGTAGGTCTGCCTTGGTAGGATATGTACAGCAAGTAGTGGACATAGAGAGAGAGAGAGAGAGAGACCAGAAAGCATAAGAAAAAGTATCTACATTTGATTATTTACATTTGATTATTAACAATCCGGGGAGGGTGTTAGTTTAGGGTTGAAGTTGCCTGGAGGTGTACTTTTATTGCGGTTTTGAAGGAGGATAGAGATGCCCTTTCTTTTACAACTGTTGGGAGCGCATTCCACATTGATGTGGCATAGAAAGAGAATGAGTTAAGACCTTTGTTAGATCGGAATCTGGGTTTAACGTGGTTAGTGGAGCTCCCCCTGGTGTTGTGGTTATGGCGGTCATTTACGTTAAGGAAGTGGTTTGACATGTACTTCGTTATCAGGGAGGTGTAGCGAATTTTATAGACTATGCTCAGTGCAAGTTGTTTTACTCTGTCCTCCACCCTGAGCCAGCCCACTTTGAAGAAGTGAGTAGGAGTGAGGTGTGAGGTGGAGGTCTAAAAGTAATCTGACTAGCTTGTTCTGGGATGTTTGGAGTTTAGATTTGAGGGTTTTGGAGGTGCTAGGGTACCAGGAGGTGCATGCGTAATCGAAAAAGGGTTGAACGAGAGTTCCCGCCAGAATCCTCAAGGTGCTTTTGTTGACCAGAGAGGAGATTCTATAGATGAATCTCGTTCGTTGGTTGACCTTTTTGATTACCTTGGTTGCCATTTTATCACAGGAAAGGTTAGCCTCTAGAATGGAACCTAGGTAGGTGACCTCATCTTTCCTGGTGATGACACTGTCACCCACTTTTATAGTGAAGTCATTGACTTTTTTAAGGTTGATGTGGGACCCAAACAGGATGGATTCCGTTTTACCCAAGTGTATGGATAGCTTGTTGTCAGCGAGCCAGGTGCAAGTTCTACAGAGCTCAGCACTGAGGATTTTCTCCACCTGTGACTTGTCCTTGTCTGATACCAGCAGGGCCGAGTCATCCGCAAACAAGAACAATTCACAGTCGCATGCTGATGACAAGTCGTTTATGTATATTAGGAACAGTAAAGGCCCTAATATACTGCCTTGGGGGACTCCACAGCTTACTGAGAGGGGGGGACACAGTGCCGTTCACCTCTACCACCTGCTCCCTCCTCTCCAAGTAAGATTGCATGCAGCTCAATGAGGTTTTGTCAAATCTGATTACTCTGAGCTTATCCAACAGTATAGCGTGGTTAACGGTGTCAAAGGCCTTCTGAAGGTCCAGCATGACCATGCCGCAGTATTTGCCCGCGTCCACCTCATGTTTGATGTGGTCGGTCAGATAGAGAAGGCATGTGTCAGTGGAGTGGTTAGTTCTGAAGCCGGATTGGGATTTGTACATGAGTTTATTGGTAGCAAGGTAACTATCGACCTGTTCATAAACTATTTTTTACATTAATTGCGAAATGGAACTGAGAATAGAAACAGGTCGGTAGTTGCCAGGTTCCAATTTCCTTCCTTTTTTAAAGAGGGGAGTTACTCTTGCTATCTTAAATGTGAAACTTCACATTTAATGACCGCTCGTATTTGATTGGCGAACAAATGCATGGTGCAAAGACTTTAATGCATACTTCTCCTCGCTAAATATAACATCAAAGTTGTTTAAAAATGGTTAAATGTTTGGATTTTGTCCAGATTTTTTACACAGCTCACTGTGAACAATCTTTTAATTTTAATTTTTCTTTTATTTAACCTGGTAAAAACTCATTGAGGTTAACATCTCCTTTGCAAGTCTGGACTGGCCAAGAGGGCAGCAAAGACATATTTCATAAATACATCCAACAACAACAGGAGCAGTCACACACTATAGTTGAACGTACAAATTACTTACAACATAACCATAAAAAACATGCAATAGGTAAAAATAAAATGTTCCAATTAAAACATTTTAAAAACATATACAGTGCCCAATATACACAGCTTCTTGATCCTTTAAAATGGCCTGAAATTCTCCCAAAGTGATCAGTTTAGGTAACCTCAGTTCCTTTTGTAATTTATTCCATGACCTTGGAGCAGCAAATCTGAAGTCCTTTTTACCTTTTTTACTTGTGTTGGTTGTAAGAACCAACACGCCAAGGATGTCCTGTAACCTTAAACTGTAGTGGCTGGAGTCTCTACAGGTAAGAAAACACAAACAAGGGGGATCCAGACCAAGAAGAGATTTATACATGAAATTGATCCATGGAGAAAATCTGCTGACTGACAAAGACGGACAGTTTGCCGTTGCATACAAAGTGCAATAGTGGACAGTAATAAACCATAAGGCACAGTGTGGAAGTTGCTTCCTCGCAGTCCCACTGTCAGACATGGCACAGGAGCCCAGTGTGCGGGTTTCAACAAGGTTTTAATAAGCATATGTTTCAACAAAAGTTTTCTCTCCAGTAGAACGTGACTTTTCAGTCCCGTCCGTATCCTCTCTCCCCTCCTGCTCCCGGCCGCTTACTAATAAAGACAACAGATGATTACATTAACACATACCACCTGTGGAATCTAATTACCTGCCAGCTGTGTCTCACCGTCAGCACTGCCACGCCCCCGTCTGATGGTGCCCTGTCCTCAGCACCATGGACAGAGGCGGTGTCCTTTGCTCCTGCGGGCAGCGCTGGCCACATCTCCCTCCACACACAGTGACATACAGTAATCAGTTTTTTCAAATAAGAACCAGGTGCAATCATAAAAAGCAAGTTTCCATTATCTAGCAAAGGCATACAAGTTG